>NC_074707.1:26576158-26743535 GCF_024334085.1 Lutzomyia longipalpis
AAGCAGTAGGCTAGTCACTATATTGTATGTTACTCTTTCCAGTTCTACAAATGGAAGAAAGAAATACTCAAGCACGCATTATCCTAATGGGTGGCATGGACAAAGGCATCACGGAAATTAAATGTATACTCAATGATGGAATATCCCAAAGAGCGGCAATGTCTGTTGAACACCAGACAGAATCAACACAATCAAGTGAAATATAGAAATTCATCAAATATACAACCACGTATTTTGTGGCAACTCCCAGTACAATATATTGCCACAATATAGCACAAAATCTACTCAACGATATTACGTGGGGATTGTAAACAGTCACTTTTTTCACGTATAGATGAGAGAAAAATCTCCTCAGATTATTTATATGATAATCTTCAATATACTCCCAACATTATTAGGGGATAGAACAAATACAAGCCCGAAAAAGGAAAATGTGAAGTGGAAAGATTTTATATACAGAAAGGCAATATTTTTCAATTTTCTGGAGCTTTCACGTTATTCAACCGTCTGACATTTGGTTCTTGAGAGTCAAATATTTTTCAGAAAAAAATATTCAAGTATGATGGATAAAGAAAATAATGTAACAAATGTTAAGTATGTACTGTTTTTTTATATTGTATTATCTACTAAATTCTCCCTAATTTACATAAATTCACCCACAGTTCAAAGTTATAGAACTGCTTTATTGTGAAAAGGTTGCGATCTATGTAGGAATTGAGCGAGCACGATATGAGCTATCCGTTAAAATAAAATAAAACAGGAATAGAATAAGTAATATTTTTTGCCATAAAAATTGGCTTAATCATCTTACTATCGCCAAACTATGAATACATTGATTTAATTAAATTTAATCTTTTTAAAAGTTGATGGAAAAATTAATTCTCTGTACTCCGGAAATATACATACTTACATATATCTTACTTATCCTACTAAACTTTAAATCATTCAATAAGACCACGAATTTTATTTGGTTGATATAGATTAAATAATTGATCCACTTATAAATTAACACGTGGTACCTTTTTAATTTCCTCCCATTTTCAAAGGTTTTTGGGTCGATTGACCCATGTGGGACTATCGGTACAATATACCTACCGTATAAATATATTTTTACACTGCTTTTAGGAGCGGTTCACTCAACCTATTCTCGAATCTCATTGAGAAGAAAAATTAACAATTTGTGTTAAGATATTTTTTATCATTGAGCTATTTCATTGTGTGTGAATAAAATCAGTCGCTTCTTCTCGGCTCAATATGCAAAATTTGATATACATAATACTTATAGACATAGAAGATGGTACATGGTACCTTGGGAGGCCATCCGAACGAATATTGTTCTGAGTACCATGGAAATTATCTTAAGAAAGCTTTCCTTGATAGGCAAACTCAGGGTATACTTACTTTCATCGTTCGAAAGGGTATCTGCACGTCTTATTCTCGTGTCCTTGCAAGTATGTGGTGGAAGGAAGGAAACTATTGATCAACAAATTAGGTTCCAGTACATATCTTGAACTTCGACTTTCTTCATGCATCGTAAACTCTAAATTTAATTATATAGACTCCGTTGACAAAGTCTCATACTGCAAATGGTCTTTGATGTTTGAACCAACATAAACCTTAAACAAGTTTACTATTTGCTTAGGATGATTTTGAGCACAATCTCTCTTTTCCTACAGGCATATGAACCTCTACATCGAATTTGACCATTTTTAGTTTTAATAATGATGGACAATTAGATAAATACTTTACTATATTTGAAAGGGTTGAAAGGACAGGAAACAAAAGTTGCCACAAAGACGAATTGTGTATATTTACAAACAAATATGTATCTTTGCAGAGGAGTAGAATGATAACTTCGAATAATCTTAGTTTTGTAAGATAATTTAATTTTTCCTTCAGCCACACAAGGGCCATGGAATTTTTTCTTTCATTTTTTAGTTGTAATTTATTTCAATTATTTTTATTTTATTTTTAATATAGAATGATTGCAATCAACGAAATAATTAAAGAAATGAGTCTCAATAATTTTTGAAAATTTTACGACAACAACGGACCAACGGATATCTATAAGGCCAAGCGAGATACATAAAAATCTCTATTACGTGATTTTCGTCAATTGACTGATTTAAGATTTCTTAATGATATTCTTTTGGAGCTCAAAATCTATCGCTGTTATAATGATTAAAACCGAATAGCAATTCGGACCTCCACAAGTCCGAATTGAGCCGATTTTTTTTCATTTAGAGCGTTGTCATTTGTCTTTCCAATTTAATGAAATATCAACTACTAATCCAAATATCACATATTATCCAGGTTTTCGTTAGTGGCAGACCACTTCTTACCTAAAAATTCTACCACTCTACAAGAACCCCGATGCTGCGAGATTGTATAGCAAGTCGGGAATACAATCATTTAATCTAGAGTATGAAATTGATTAAAATTTATTTTTTTTAAATGATCATTCGGCACAAACATTCAAATCAAATGTACGAAATATTAGTTAGGTACATCATTCTGTTGTTTGTGTATCTATCATTAGGAATAATACTATAGATAACAGATATACGCCTAAAAATATACATACATAATTCAAAGTTAATCAGGTAAATAATTCATGTTTCTCTGTTCACCATCTGCTTCCATCATATTGTATATTTATTACCATGTTTCACGTTGGCACAAATAGCAATTTTGAATGATATTTTTTTATCAATTGCAGCCCCGACTATATCAATCACAGATTTTTTTTCCATATTCAGCACCACTTCTGCTATTCATAGCTAATTTATGGGTGTATACTAAAAAAAAATGCGGTTTTAATGGGCCACCAGTGGCAACATTCTCGATGTTGCAGTGTAAATAAAACTAAACAGAAAATGAATATTTTCATTTACGATCGCAAAAATGCAAATTGAGCTGCATAATTTAAAAACTTGCAGAAATAGAGTCCTCGTGCGTAGAGAAAAGTATTATAGAAATTTATTAGTGAGAATGGAAAAATTACTGATAAAACATTGAACATACAGATCGAACAGTTAAACTATAAAGAACAAATAGATGAAAGAAATATTATTTTACTAGCAACTGCTTTCTCTCTACCATAACATCTAACATTCATATAATGTCATATAATTTTTGTCGATCATCTCCCCAAATATATAATCAGTTTGGAAATTTGCAAATAACCACACAATTACAATTACAGGTAGGTACCCAACTCAATCTCTTAATAAACGCTATAATTAAAATATGAAAATTAATTGATTTTCAATTGCGTTAAGTTCTCACATAACATCTAATAAATACAATACTGCTCAATATCAGTCCATTAAATTATAAATTACGAGGTAAATTGTCGCTTCGCTCCAATTTACCTCGCCCCGCTTCGCGGGGATTTGTTGCGCTTCGCGCAAATTTTATATAGAGAAAATAATTGAGATGAAAAAAGTCCAATAGAAAATGTATTCGTTGGTAACAATCGCCTGGTATCAGTAGTCTCTGTACCAAATTTCATCACGATCGGACCAACGGTGTAGAAATGCATAGCTGAACAGACACCATATTTTTGAGAGACCTTTCTTTATTATATAGATGGGCCACGCAAAAACCTCCAACAGATATTTCAAAGGGAAAAAGTGAATTTCACACAACATTTTTGGCGCAAAATTCAAAAAGTAGTCAAAAAAGCGTGATTTTTATATTGGGGCTATGTGAAGGGGGGCTCTGGGGGGAAAATTAATGCCGTTGGTAAAAACCGCCTGGTATCAGTAGTCTCTGTACCAAATTTCATCACGATCGGACCAACGGTGTAGAAATGCATAGCTGAACAGACACCATATTTTTGAGAGACCTTTCTTTATTATATAGATGGGCCACACAAAAAATCTCCAACAGATATTGCAAAGGGAAAAAGTGAATTTCACACAACATTTATGGCGCCGAATTCAAAAAGTAGTCAAAAAAGCGTGATTTTTATATGGGGGCTATGTGAAGGGGGGCTCTGGGGGGAAAATGAATGCCGTTGGTAAAAACCGCCTGGTATCAGTAGTCTCTGTACCAAATTTCATCACGATCGGACCAACGGTGTAGAAATGCATAGCTGAACAGACACCATATTTTTGAGAGACCTTTCTTTATTATATAGATTTCCAATCGTAGCTCCTTTTAGTAATTATCTTCGCTGTTTGCGATAGCAAAGTTTTCGAGCTTCTACCGTAACAAATTAAAAAGTGGAAAACAGATTCTTTTGTTATATACAAAAGCAAAACCCCTGTTTCCATCTTTTTCCTACACTTTCATCTTTTGTGTTATGTATAAAAGTAAGTCTTAGATACCCATGTACCAATTTTTTTTAAATGTTGAGTCAAATAATGTAAGTCGCGAAATATTTTGGTATCAAAACACACAATAAAATAATATATGTACATGTTTGTAGGTATACTACCTGATTGCTATAAATATAAGAGTGAATTTTATACCTCTGTATACAGTGGGACCCCAGTACAACGACCACTCGGATGTACTCTTCTCATTATTTTCAATGCGCGAGAGTAGTATAACCAAGCGGTCGTTGTACTGGGGTCCCACTGTATTGTTCTCGTATGTTAGACTCGTTAGACTACAAAATCTTTATCTTTTGAAAAATGCGCTTATTTTTGAACACCCAGTATATTGATTACCTTTTAAAACTCCACATCGTGTTATTTTTTCAAGTTTTCAGAAAATAGCATGTGTTATTAAAAAACCGAGGATTTTTAGGGAATATTAGCGGGATCCTAAAAAAGATGTATGAGTATTTTGAAGCCACTTGTGAACCTCAAAAATATATAAAATTCATTCAAAAATTCACAAAAATGCATGAATTTTATATGGGGGCTACTTGAAGGGAGGATCGGAGGGAAAAATTATTATAGCCATTTTAAATCGACTGATATAATGAGCCTTTGTATCAAATTTCATCATGATCAGGCAAACGTTGTAGGAATGCATTGTTATGCATACGACGCGATTATACGGATTATACCAACAAACAGACCTTTCTTTATTAGGTATATAGATATAGAAGATAGATAATTATTTGGCATAGAAATTAAATTAATTTGTATGAAAACTACACAAAAAACTGCCCAACTTTATTATTGTATAACTAAAAATATGTATTGCGCATTGAAAATATTAATTAATGTAATTTTATAATTTTGGAAGTTAAAATGAATTAATTCATACATAATTTACCATCGACAGTGTAATCAGCACGTTCCATTTTGAAAATTTTAATCTAATGAATGATTTGTTGTGAGTGTGAGTGTGAGTGGCTGTCGAAGCCATCGCATAAACATGCATTGAATAGCATAATGAGTTTTACCCATCATATATGTATTTACCATTTGAATTCATCATCAATAAATGGGTGACGAAATGTATGGTGCCCCATACCTTTACAACCCTCATATTATCTAGTGAAAGAGTGCTGAAATAAAATGAGGAACATGTGTACAGTATACAAAAGTCTTTTGCATTGCTTCATGGAGTCACTTTAATTAATCTTGTCTAGAATCTAATCAGCTGCTGCTTTGAATGACTCAAGTGGTTCAAGGGTTAAAGCACCTAACCCAGAGACGTTTTGTTGCAGAACAGAGAAATTTTCCACATCGTAACGGTTATACATACGTAACGTACATAATCTAATGTGATTAGCACATCCATGGAATGTACAATGGAAGTTCGCGTGCCCTTTTGATAATTACTTTTAGAAATGGCGGAGGTGATGTTGAGGAACATGTGTGAGATAGATATGTTAAATAATTACACAATTCACTACCCCGTGAGACATAACATCCCACTCCAAGCTTGTATCTCAGCAATGTAATTTATTAAGGTGCGAATGAGTCCCCTTCTCACGGGAGCAAACGTGAAAAGCGAAGAATCATGCATAGATGATCACATTCCAAGTACATATACTTAATTTATACATAATAGTAGCATATTTCCGTATAATATGGTAGGGAAAAGGATGAGAAGAAAACCTATGCGATAGAAAAATTGATTTTAAGCAAATTAAAATGTTTTGAAAAATAATTATTAATATGAATTGTACACGAGCGGTTTAGTTTGGAAATTTGTCGAAATTAATTAAAAATTTATAATACATATGTTAATATTATAAGTTCTTAAATAACGTTCACCTTGCTAATTCAACTACCTATATTCACATGCGATCATTCTATTCAGGTAAATGTTGTCAAGTTGCAGTACAATCAGGCATGCAAGCACATCAAACGTAGACTGCCTGTCCTATTTAGAATAAGTATTAAGCAATGTGCTGTAATTAAATTAAGAAAGTCACAAATTCACATTGTCCTATCTTGAATGCGTGAAAATTCCAACATACAAGAATGAAATTGAATATGCAATTCTCGCAGCATTTTCAGCATTTCTCATTCCATAGTATGGCGATGAAGAAAACGGAATCAACAATTGCTTGGTGCGCCAAGAGAATGCCATAAGTTTACTGCCACAAGCTTTTGCGGAAAGTTTGACTTCTGCTATGTATTACATGTGCGATGGGTGACGAGTTAAATTGTTCATAGAACTTATGTTTCCAATTTGCAGCATCAGATTTCCACATTGCTTCCGAATTGTAAATATTCCATCTGGGTGTCTTCTGCATTCAGCTGGAATTTTGAGAATTTTCCCACCCATAGAATTCCTCAAAAGTAAGATATATGTTTCTAAACTTCTATTGTTCTTTTTACCTCTACGTTAAGTACTTATTTAGGAGACAATTTTTTGTTGGTGACCCTCGATTGAAGGTTTTATTAATCTACGTGACAGTAATTGACTTTTCCTTTCTCTATTCCTTCGCCATTTCACATTTAAGTTTGAAACTATTTATGAGTAAAATAAAAGCAACTTATTACAAACAATAATTTAATATTTATATACCTATTGCAAAGGTATATGTATGTAGAAACAATCTTTTATTACAGAATACATTTTCCTGATTTCAGTGGTCTGAACACCCAATCCATTTAGTTGTCATTCGAAGTGGGAGAATGAGTAAATTGCTTAATGTCCTATGGGATCTTGTCCGAGTCCGACATGGTCATTCGGATTTGCTGTGGGTTAGCAAAAGTGGATAGGCGGGGGTAAATGAAAGACATGGTGTAGTCGGCTTGAACTCAATTGTGTGCATAATAACTGTGAGCTGTCGTATTGGGGGTGGTGGAAGTGCTGGAACGTTTCTCGATGTTATCGAGCTTAAAAGTCAATTAAAAGCCTCTCCCTTGACGGACACCTCCCGAAAACACAATATGTTTAATCGCTTCTCTGCCATAAATTAATTTCAACCTAAATCCATGTTTAGCTCACAAACATAGTTTAGGGAACATAGAACTCTGGTCCCTATAGCTAAATTCACAAACCCTTTCCAATCCCATCCTTCAAGAGATGCAACCAGTGACAGAAAATTGGTTTTGAATCTATTGAACCGAATGAATTGTGGACGACCGACAAGCACTTTCAGACTTTTATAATAGGTAGGTACATAAAGTCAAGAATTAGATATGAAACTTTTCAGATTTACGGAAAATCATCTATGATTGACTTTTCTATTGTTTAATATAATATTATGTATGTATATTAGTAAATTTTTGTGGTAGAGAAATTCTATGCAAACAATTGTGTTTTAATGAACTCCATTTGCCAATATTTGCTTGAGTTTCATAGCAAATTCGTATAGAATTAGTAATGAAGGAGTGCTAATAGAATTTTGGTGAACTTCTTCCGTTGAGTACAATTTTCTGCTTTTCAACGCCTTCAGTCATTTGCAGAATCCTCCCTCAATACCCTTCACTTAATATTTTATGAGCTCATCCCAATGATTTCGCACATCAATTGAGTGCTGGCGATCAAAGTTTTTATATACACCACCTTCAGTGTGCCTTCATCTCAATTTCACCAAATTTCCGTCTATTTTTCTTGTCACTTTAGTTCTATGAGAAAATCTGATTCCTTTTCATGTGAAATATTCGATTCAATCTACTCACATCTCCTTTCTTTAGTGGAAGAATATCCATCGGTATTATGCAGCATTATTCCAAGAGCACTTCCGACGACGTTGCTACAATTAATTCACTCCATTGTGGCTGATATATTTATCATGTCATTTTGAAAATCTGAATGTTAATTTAAAAGGAAGAAAATGTAAAATCTATCTCGATATTTACCTAAACCTATATGTGGAGGTTTTTTTATAATTTCTTAAATCTTATTCCTAAATTGATCTATTATCCTTAAAGAAGCTTCAGGAATATTTTTTTTATTAATTATTTCTATCTCATTCTTCAAAATAATATGACATTGTTAAATGGATTTTTTGTGACAGTAAAGGTGGATTTGTGGTGATCATTAAATCGACCTTTTCCGCAAGTATTAAAAAAGCACGTAGCAACTTTTTTTGTTCTCCCCTGTTAATCATTTTAATTGGTTTTTGTGCATCCATCTCTGCACAAGAAAATTGAAAAGTTTCTTATCCACAACGAAACTTCACACCATGACTGAAAAAGTTTTCATATACGGATCGGAATGATGAGAAGGAAATTTCTCTTGCCACCAGTAATTATTAAATACCGCTTAACACCATTTTGTACTAAGGAAATGACTGTAAAGAATTATAATCAAGTTTCTCTCAGTCAAACATAGATATGGCGGCATATTGTATTATTAACAAATAGTTTAGTTTTTTTTTACGAAGTTTTACCTTTCGAAAGAGTGCTTTTTATGTAAATATTTTATTTTATTATAAGGATCAAACTCAAATTATTTTAATATTTTTAATAATCTCAATTTGTATACTTAAAAAAACGAAATTAATGTACAATAACAATTTATTAATGAGTAAACTATCAATACAAAATTGAAAATTTCAATATTTTATCACTAAATAATGTATTGCATTATCATCTTTATAATACTGGATAAAATAGCTAACGTTATCAAAAACAGAACTCTCAATCTCTTTGAGAAATCTTATTTTACTCATAAAATGGCTTAAATTCATTAACTTTCATTTTTTACATATAATACTTGAGTATGCAATAATTATAATTATTATTCTTTATTTTCATTCCTATTCATTACATTGTTTTTCTACCAATTCAATTTGCATTATAAATGTAGCTTTTTCGGAAGATTACTCTCCAGGGGAACGCGATGAGGATAGGTAGTAATAAAATGATATGGAAGCAGCACAACTTCTCCCAAAAAAAAAAAACAAACTGTGAGAAACCCATACATTTTCTGATTGAGCTTACTCAAACTCAATAGCACATTGCATGGCTTCGGAAAGTGGGGGAACAGTAAATCAAATCGATACAACACCCTTTGTCACCGCCACAATTGAATCGACAAAGAGATCAATAAATTGTACAGCTATCAGTATATTCTCCTGATGATTCTATATAAAGCCATGTCGATGAATATCGTACACTATATATAGAATGATATTTAAGAAATTCCACTTTGACGTCAGTGAACGAGCTAGAAGGTTTGAGTGAATGAAAATATGTGTAAAATTCAATGACGTACATACATATATATTAGTTACGTATAGTTACCGATATGTAGTATTGTGAGCGTTTTCTGTGTAATTCAAGAAAACGTCGCTAGATTTTTTACAGGAATTTAGATATAAATATATGCTATATGAGAATAAAAGTATTAGGTAGGTTTTATTTTATAGGGGAATTTATGCAATATCCTTAGTGAGTGAACTTATAGCAATGCATCTTTCTGCGATTCACATTTCATATAGACATAGAAAATGTTACAATACTGTAACCACTATAATTTCAGTTTTTTCTTCAGAACAATGTGCATATCACAAATTAAAATAAAATAAAATAAATTGGTACATGTCGTCATGCATAACTTAGGAGGATAATATTGCTAATAATTCGAATATAAATTGCTTTTTAAAATTTTCTGAGAAATGCTCTACTATTTATATGTATACAATTTATACACACCATTTATTGTATTACACAAATTGTCATCCACAACCCTACTACCCCACCACATTACTTTATTGCAAATGTGATGGCGGTGGCACTAAAAAAGAGCTTCAAAATTTATCAACTGCCAACCATAATTCAGTGACAGAAGCACAAATATTTGCTGTACGTGGCACAAAAGGGTTGTCACATAAGCTCTAGAGGCAAGTTTTATTATTTCACTTACTATTAAGAGAAGGAAGATATAATTCTAGTATATATTTATATAATATACAATACAACATACCTTTAAAGAAAAGTTTTCGTAAGATGTTGTTGATCAATAAAATTTTCCAATTGAATCAATTTATATGAGTACAGTGGGACCCCAGTACAACGACCACTCGGATGTACTCTTCACACTCATTATTTTCAATGCGCGAGAGTAGCTCAACCAAGTGGTCGTTGTACTGGGGTCCCACTGTATGTATATTATATGTTTATATGAGTAAGTGAAATAAATAAAGTTATGAAAGTTTTCTTCAGAAATGCGGACAAGTGGCGAAATAATGTATGTATGATCATAAACGAATGGTCGTCTCTGAGGGGGTTTCAGAATGTAAATAATGTTATCTTGAATTTCACACTTTACAGCTCTTTGTAAGGGTTCTCTATTTTCTCTTCCAAAACATTTCGATACACATCCTTTCATACACCAATTCTCCGCAAGCTCAAATCCCGAATGTGCTTTTCTTTAAAGTACATATACCATTCTCCGAGACTTTATTCATGTATCTGAAATATCTAGTGGAATTCGTTCAATATTTGGGGAGTCTATTGTTCAGAAAGTTTGTTGTATACATACATACATATACATACATATATCACACATAAGCATACATATATAAGTAGTAGAAATCGTGAATCAGACTTACGTTTGGATACCGACAAAGTAGAAAAACTTGGGATATTTTGTGGGATAAAAGTGAAGAGAGCTTGAATTCTCGCACACACAGCCCCTTAGCATCAGATTTCATCCATTTATTCAACCCCTCTATACTGCGCTTCGTGTCCTACCGTCAATCCCTCTTCAGTAGCATCATTCTCGCTCTACAGAACGCACCATTTGAATTTAATTCCCCAATAAGCTGTATAAAAATTCATTGGTATTTTTTTTTCTCTCCATTCTTCTTCAATTTAGATTAAAATCATTGGCTGAAATGTGTGTTCGTCAGAGCTGACGCTGACGCAGAGCAAGGGAATAGCAAAGCGAGCAAAGCCAACCCGAGGAGAGGCACGAAAAATTCTTTAGTGTCACCTTTCGTAAAGAATTCAATTATTTTGCATTTGAACAAATTGTGAAGAAGCTCCCTTATATCTAACACTTTTTTTTCTCAAGTCCTTTGCTCTCAAGTTTTTTTTTTGTGCTGGGTTTCTAGTGCTCCGAAAGAAAATCTCTTAGAAGAGATATTATAGTATGGGCCCGGTAATTAATTTGTAGTGATACGATAGACAGCAAAAAAGTGGTCATAGGTCGAACATCAATAACGAATTGATTATACCTGGTGATGAATATAGCTATGATGCTGACAGTATCTCACACTTGGCTGTGTGTTAAGTTAAAATGTTTTCCCAGTTAATAAATCAAATTTGACAGATTTATCTGTTCATCCACCTACATGAACAGCACATACTGTGTTAGACTATAAGTATCGATCATCTCATGCTCTGAATCGTATACACATCGTACCAATCTCAGACTCACTCCGTTTCCTATCATCTTGAGGGGCTAATAAATTACAGATATTTTTGCATCATTGATTAACTCATTGTTGCATATGCAGTTATATGTTATTACTAAAATAACTGCTCAAACCAAAATAAATGCTCAAAGTACATAATCATCAATGTTAAAAAGAATATTGCATACATATATGTACATACAATTATTTAATGTTAGGATTAATTTGAAGTTACAAAAAAATATATAAATCGTATTTGGAAATTGTATTTGGAAGTGGATAACCTTTTGTTATGGATTCACTCACTTTCAGCTCAGACCAACGACAAATGACTGCCTCGAACCCAAGAGGTTTCTGGGTCACGGTTCTAGAGTGATTTGCCTTTGCGTCCTTCCATGCCTTTTGGATGTGTCAAGAAATCTCTTTCAATCGACATAGACATGGGCTTCTGCCTGTCGCTCTGTGGGCTGTGTGATGTTCTGGGAGTGGATGCCACTTAGAGACACGCATAAATATCCACTAAACACAGTAATTATGAGATTTGCGAATGGGTGTTGGTTGCGAAGGATTAAAGACGTGGTTTAATGGTAGAGAGTCAAATTTGATGGGTCTCATGTTTGTGGGTGAATTATAAATTATTCCTTTGTGCTCATACATGACCTGTTTTGAGCAATTTATGGAAATTAATTCTATATTTTAACCCACGATTAATATCCATGGACTCAAACTTAAAACTTACCACTGCTGCCTGCCTTCCTACAACCCTTTTAGAATTTGTGTTTTGTGGGATGAAACTTTCAGCGCAGTCCCGCATCTTCACAAAACGTAATCTCATATTCTGCAATACATCACACGCGGTAAAGCGAGTGTTTTTAGTATAATTCTGCCGATACAATGTGTAATATAAACATATATAATACAGTTATCACATTTCCAACTTTATATATACTGTGATATCCCTGGGAAGATTTCATGGAGGATGGGGCTTTTGGTTAAACATTAGGGATAGTTTAGTTCCATGAAGGAGCATTTGTCTTCATTCCAACTCTACATGCGTATACCCTGACATGCCATCCGGAGTGATATCTCTTGTAGAAATGAATGTATTGTGACGATAGATGGTTACACTGTCCTACGAAATTTGTATTATGATGTCACTATGGGTCCGATTTACTGTTCTCAAGTTTAGCATTTTGGCAAATGATGAGCATACCAGGAGTGACACTGAAGTTGGAGTGGATACCATCGGGACGACACATCAGGTCCACCTGCTTCCCTATCACAGCACTTCACTAGGAGTAAAATATAAACTCACTGAGGTGCCTAACAATGGCGATTGAACAGTTAATCATGGTCTGAAGCGTCATCATTAATTTAACTAATAACACTTTTGTCTCCAGCTCATCCATAAAGCTTGTCTTTTGTATAAAGCTTCGTATTTTCACCTGGCAGAGCCCTGGAAATGGCTTTCTTGTCTCAGGCCCAAAGAAAGATCCATATTGCAAATGTTTTATCTATAGATTTTGACATTCATGTCATGTACAAAATTTTAACAGCATAGATCAAGGTGAAAATTCTTGCGACAATACGATGGGCTCGAATATGTATAATTCACTCTATAATTGAATTTGCGAATGGCATGTCGTTTTCGGCGTTTTGAGTATGTCCGGAAAGAGCCAACGAGGAAATTGTTATTAAGGAAGTTTCTTGTGTTTGAGCTTTTCAGTAAATTATTTCCTAATTATTTTCTAATTACTTTTGAGGCTGTTCATTGGCATTGAGACGAGATCATTAATTAAATTAAAGTTTTTCATGGTAAGATAAATAATTAATAAAGTTTCTCCATGTCGAATAGCTATATAGCTTTTTTAGTGTGATTTTCTCTCCTTTATATGATAAAACAAATAAATTTTAGAAATCAATAAAAGGGTTACCAGAATCCCAGTCAATCATATTCCTATAGAAAAGTCGTTTCTGAATTTATCTGTCACGGAAGTGTATTTGAGTAGAAGATTTATAAAAACGGACAGGGATTCTATTACTTTGTATACTATCTAATAAAGAATACCAGAGATTCCCTTAATTGTTATGTGAATAGTGACAATGTAGATAGGTGTTGGTGTCAGGTCAGTTCCTTGTAGAAAATTTAGCATCGACTCTACAATGACTTTACACAAAGACACAAAATCTATTTCAGCGATACATCAATTATTATTATTATTATTATTATTATTATGATTAATTTTTCTTATTACTATAAAATACATTTAATAAATACCTACGTTTTCTCATTTATATCGTGTTTGTTGTATCAAAAGACATATTTACCCCAATGCTGAATCACAATAAAGTTAGAATAATAATGTGAATACACTTTCTATCCTTCCGTCATCCACATTTAAAGGGAGTTGAAATTTAAAATTCAACAACTGGAAAATCCAAATAAATGACCGTACATTTCTTGATTTTCTTTATGTTCGACTACTACGGAATAAATACATAGTGTACATATTCAAATTTACCGAATACATAATGTTATATATTCTATTCTTTTCGGCCCAGACCTTCGGCTAAAGAAACGCATCTTATACAATCGAAGGGAAATTTTCTTATCCAATATACAATAAATCTCAACCCAATAAATTATTTCTGTTTATTGAAGTGTCATCGAGATACTGAAGTCCTTTCATTCTTGATTTTCTGTAAAACATAGTCCGTTGGTTACTGAAGCCTTTTGTTAAATAAATATTTTATCGATCTTATCCCAAAAACATGTTAATTTTTTTTATAGATGTTATGGGTATATTTTTGCATATTTAATTTTCAGAGCACACAAAATGTAATTTAGTAATGACTACTTATGTACTTCTGATTTTTGAATATTACTGAATACATATTAATAACATTTTAATTTAATCACATTGAGCATAAGCGGTTTCTTTCGTAATATTTGTGATACACACAATGGTTAATTTTTCCTAAAGTCTGAAGCACTTCCAGTTTTATATATAGTACGGTAAGATGTGAAAAAAACTCATTTTGCCTCTCATCAAGACGCTTATAGTGGAGCAAACATTAATCTTCATGAGAGTATTGCACGCCTTCGCATCACATCTAATAAGGCAGGAAGTCCATTCGAAGAGAGCTAAAGCACAATAGTTCCTTGTGAGAAAATATTTTGATAAATGATGTGGAAATTCAACAAATTCCCGTGTAATTGAAATTTGTTTGCGCGCACTTGAATTAATCTACCAACGTCATGGAACCCGCACTTAAGTTTGTGGAGGAAAATTTTTAATAATAAAGAAAACGTAGGGTTTACTATCATAATGTACTGCTGAGCTTTTAATTTTCTAGAGATTTTCTCGGCACTTGTGTTTTACTTTCTTATTTTCTCTTCAGATGCTTACATAGAAGCGATGCAAGTACATAAGTTGTAGTTATAAATTCATCTAAAAGCCAAGATATAGCATAAAATCAACTGTTAATTTTGCATTTATACATATTTGTGTGGGTAGGTACCATTAAAAAAAATAAAATGAAGAATTTTGTTTCAGACTTGGTATGAGTACGAAAGAATTACAACAAAAAAAAAAAGGTTCTCTTACAAAAATCCATTTCCTATCCCTCTGACCGTGGTATAAGTTATAGAAATAAATTAAAAACTAATAAATGAGGTGTAGTATAGACTATTGAGACATACCTACTAGTTTTATAAAATGATTGGTCTACTAAGAGAAAAATGACAAACATATTCTATTCTTAGTTTCTCTTCATTTTACTCATTTTTTTACCATTGTCAAGAACTTTGCATCAAGTTTTAACTATGCATTTTGTTGCCTTGAATACTGAAAAATCGGAGAAATGCACAAATGAATATTTATAAAGTTTCAACTTTTTGCAGCTCTACTTTTAGTTTTATTCTACAAAGTATCTGTTATTTGTGAAGCATTAGTTCCCAAGAAACATTTCATATGAATAATGCATGTAATCAATGAGATATTTTAGGAAAAGATTCTTCTACTATTCGAAACTTACATGGAAATACAAAAACAAATTGCTTAATTAAATTTAAAACATAAAGGCATATAAACAAAATGACAAACAAAAAAATAAAAGACTAACAACAATTTTTACCCTTGTCCCGCTTATCCAATAGGAGACATCAAGCATCCAATCAATGATTTTAATTAATTGAATTAAACTTTTAATATCTACATGACATTGTCAATCATTTACCGCACGTTAACCAAACCGGCCAAACTATACATCAGATGCATACATATGTATAGTGTTTTTCATGTAAACTAAAGAGCAATAATTTTTCTGAAGAATTTTTTTATATAAAAAATTACACCTTAGAGATGAATTCAAAATTTTGAAATCTAATAAAGTTTAGGTATATAACTTTTTCATCATACGTATATGTATGTATCTAGTGACAGTAGTGACACTTTTAAAATGTACATTGCCTGGATTATATTAATACTTTTAAGAGCATTATTTGAAACACAACAGCCTCTTTATTCTATGCTTATAGAAAATTCGACAATTTAAACCTACTTTAGTAGTAAAATATCCTTGGTAAATACGAAAAAGGAATATAATTCAATTTATTTGCACATAAGCACAATCGATTTCACCATGGATTTGATGTGAACTTTATTGAACTAGACATACATATGTATACGGGGATTGAATACCCAAGATACGTCTTTGTGGGTGTGCCCATATAGGAAGTGCGAATGAATGGTGGACATTTCATTACTCAGCATCCCTATCTGGATCCGGCATTTAGGCATCATACTGTGATTTTGGGTGAAAGAAGTAGAAAATGTAGCATTATTGTAATTGAAGTTTGTGTCAATTGCAAACAAGCAGGAAAATTGTTCGTCCCATACATTATATTGGATGGAAAGTTGAATACCAATAAAGAAGGATGGGCCATAGTATAATATGTTCTATTCGTTCTATTGCAACCCATCGCACTAACACTTCCTTTCCAATTAAATTAATGATTCGGAAAAATGATAGGAAATGGGTGATAAATATTGATTTTCAGCAAAGCTGGAAAAGTTTAATGAAGTTGTGAAAATATAGGCCATTTCATGTCAATTTCTCAATTATCTGTGTCAGAGAGCCGACGATTTTCGTTATTCACAATGTTGGTACAATTAATTACATAAATTGCTAGGTACTATATAATTAATTGAACTGATACTTATAGATTTGTCTATTGCCACAAATCACAATGATAACATGCACTACACATGCATAAGTACCTATGTATGTAATACAAGTGACTTATCTTATTAAGTAGTTGAAACTCTCATTGATTTTGGTAAGAATCGCCTGGTATCAGTAGCCTCTGTGCCAAATTTCATTGTGATTGGTCAAATGGTGTAGATTTGTATAGCTGTACAGATACGATTACCAACAAACAGACCTTTCTCTACTATGTAGAGAAGATATGTACAGTACATACATACATACATAATATTACAATTAACTTTTAAAACGTAGCATTCAATATAAAAGTTTATTTTATGTAATTTAATTAAACTTGCCACAAAAACAAATATTATTAAAATAATTAGTGGTACCTATACCTATTCGATAATTATTCGTTGGTAAAAGCTGTAGACACAAAAATTCGTAAATGGAAAATCGTTTATGGTAAAAATTGCAAATAATGCAAATAACTTTAAAATGTAAGCGCATACAGATATTGTAGAAAATTATTGTAAAATTAATTATTGTAATAACTCATAGTTTGGTCTTGAACTGAGTGCATTAAGCACAATACTAAAATTTTCCTTATTCACTTCATTTTTAAATTGATTCTTTTTTCTATTAAGAATTAAGGAAAGTAAGTTTTTTTTTAGTATCTAATGTTTTTAAAATGAATTCTGAACAGCGTTTTATAAAGAACTAGTCAACCAGAGCCCCCATTCACGCGTGAGTGAATTGTATTTGATGTTGTATATAGGGAAGCGTATATCAGTGGGAGGGGGAGGAATAGTAGAGTACCCCGAAAAATTCTTTAGAATAAATAACCCGTTATCTGCCCTCCAGCACGTAATAAATTGGAAATAATACATTTTTCTGCGGGGGCGCTAGAAAGGGGTGAAGGGGCGGAATCCCACATAGCGCTTGGAGCTTGTATTGACCTCCTCTACCCCCATACCAAATTTCATCAAGATCGGCCGAGCCGTTTTGGTGGAGTTCATGTACCACAGACAGACAGACAAACCGACTTTTCAGATTTAAGATTCCCGTTGCTTGTACTTGGTATTACATAAAATGAAATGTTTATGTATAGGGGAGACCGGGGTTAAAAAAGTCACTTGAAGGTTTAGAAAAAGCTCAAAATATCATATTTCCCAAATAGATAACGCGAAATGTATAGCTCATTTCTATAGGAAATTTACTGCTCTATAAATCTTTCTCAGATCATTTTGTTCTAACTAGCATAGGAAATATGATATTTCAGGCTTATTCCAAACACTTAAGTGACTTTATTAGCCCCGGTCTTCCCTAGTATATAATTTTAATTTTACATAAATAACCAACATATATTTAACAACTATATTTTACGCAAACTCAAACCGAAATTGTTCCTCTCGAGTCTTTTGCAGAATTATTTTCACAAAATTCTTGGAAATACAACCAAAAAGTTTAATGCCAAGCAATTTTCCGCATTGTTTTGGCATTTTTTACGTTTACGGTGTATAGCATTTGTGAAGCACCTCATTCATCTTTCACAGTTTTCTACAAGAATTTCAAAAATGACGCAATTCGTAATTTTCCCTATACGAACTTATGTATTGCTCACATGCCTTATACACCATATATTAGGTAGGTACATAATAATAATACAAGGGTAGAAATAAAACAAATTCAGGACATCATCGTGTATGTAGAGCTGTTGCATAAGCATCAAGAGGAGTCGAGTCGTCTGCATGGATAAATGATCGCATCATCAGTATTCTATGAAGCAATCTGTACACTACCATGGATGAGTGCACCAAATCTCCGGATGAGAACGCGTCACAAAATTTGTCTATACCTCTTTGTCAAAATACTCGTGTAACTGAAAACGACTATTCACCCGCGTTCTCCTTTGACTTATTTTTATGCCGAATATTCGCAGCATGGTATATTCTTGAATATTTTTGAATAAAATATTACGTACCAAACCAGTTTATTCAACTTTTCGAGATTACACAAGAACTGTGATGGAAAACTATAGTGAAACAACTCATTCCAAAAGTATGAGAAAATATCACCAAAGTTCTTGGTAAGAATTCTGTTTGCACCATGGAAAGGATCACAAAAATCCGACAAAATACACAAAATTGTAGAAGTTTTCATTTTAAACACCATGTTAAAATATTTTTGATATTTCTCAAATGTAAATCTCATAAGCGTTATCACAAATGCACATATTTTTTACCAAATTGTGTCAAAGAAAATGATTCCTCCAAAACCAATGCTTTGATATTATGTGTGTAGTGTATTATTGATAATAAATTTAAGGCTACACCAATGATAGGTTTTCATTTTGATTGACATCCCATTATTCAAATTTGATATAGAGAGCATATATTATGAAAAACACGAAGAACACGTATTTAATTGAATTCTATCTCCAGCCTATTTTTACTCAAAATATTCCTAGATACGTCAACGCAGATAATACTATTGAACTCATTCAGCTTAGAGGACCTAACACTTTTTACCTACGCAGAGGATCAAAATGGTCACCGTATTCAACACAATTAAAGGGCCAAATATTAATTGTTTTGTTAATTGTAGATCTGCTTATCGAATGAGGATCGAAAGTTTAATTAATTCTTAATCTATTCCAAGTATTTTTGCACTCAATTTCTAAATAATTAACCAAAAAAAAATTATAATGAAAAAAAGATGCGTAGAAAAAATGCAAAACTGCCCTTTAAAATCAAATTTTTGCTACAGTTTTGCCGATTTTCTTAATGCGCCTGAATAATCATTTTTGTTCAGTTCAGACTAATAATTTTCATCGAGGAAAAGTTAACAAGAGCTCCTAATTTGGAAAATACGGGGATACATAACCCCAAAAAGCTGCCAAAAATGTATTTTCGTCCTCCGCTTATAATTTCGACTTTGACCTTAATTATTTTTTAAAAAGAAAAATATTTTCCGGATTTTCCTTCGTCTAACTTGAAGTAATTGAAATTCCCTAAACATAGACGTGATAATTATCACGATAGGTCCAATACATTTTAATTTATGACTATTTAAAAACTCGAAATAGCCACGTTGTCCACATAAATCCTCTAAGCGTTAATATAATACATTTAAAAAAATCGGTGAAAAATTATTCACAACACGATGCTTATTCTATTGTTATAAACTTTTAGTATATTATAGAATTAATTGCAGTAAAATTCTCACTTTGGTCTTTTCAAAAAATCGCAGTTATTTAAAACATTTTTTAAAAGCTTCAATATCTTAATACATAAGATACATGTACATATATAAAGCTGATATGTTTCTTTGGCTGTGGCACATGAACTCCTCTGAAACGACTGGGCCGATCTTGATGAAGCCCCAACGTCTTTTTCTAGAGCCCCCCACAGAAAAATTGATTTTTTTTCCATTTTCTACCTACGGAAGGGTCAGACAACGGGATTCTTTTCTTTTAAAAATTTTTCATGGGAGTTTGCGCACACATGATTGGTAGTTTGGATTGACTAGTTAAAAAAATATATGACTGCTTGTCATAAAACTACGTCCTGCCACAGTAATCTTTACGGTTTTTTTATTTAGTTAAGTAATTTGTTTTTTTTTTGTCTCCCTAACTTATATATCAAAGTCCCGTTCGATGATAATTATATCACTGAAAAAGACAAACTGAAATAGGAAGAGCTAAAATTTAATTAGCTGTGGAATTTCAATTTCAGTGGGAGCTGAATTAGTAAATTAGCTGGTTTTTACAGTCTATCCACACAAAACAGTGTCCTTAATTTAATGAGGAATCTAATAACTTTTCTATATTTTGTATCTCAGAATAGATTTTACAAGAAACCATCTCTTAATACTGCAACACAATCATTTTATTGTTATGCCGAAAAATCGAAAAATCTATCAATAATCACAAAAAAATATTAGTGTTATTTTGAAATTTATTTAAATAAAATACCCATAACTTGTGCTTCAAGCATTTCTTATATTGCAAATTGGTTGGTATTTTATATTTTATAAGGATACTAGTCAACCCGAGCCCCCAATCACGTGTGAGCAATCACCATTTTAAGCTATAAAAGGGGGATGAATAATACGGTACCCCGAGAAATTCTAAAAATAAAAAAATCCCGTTATCTGACCCTTCAACAGGTAGAAAATGGGAAAAAATCGATTTTTCTGTGGGGGCGCTATAACGGGGGGTTGGGGCGGAATCCCATATAGCGCTTGCAACTCGTATTGACCCCCTCTACCCCCATACCAAATTTCATCAAAATCGGCCCAGCCGTTTAGGAGGATTTCATGTGCCACAAACAGACAGACTTTTCAGCTTTATATATTAAAAAAACTAGTCAACCCGAGCCCCCAATCATGTGTGAGCAAACTCCATTTTAAGCTATAAAAGGGGGCGTATATTAGTAGGGGGGATGAATAATACGGTACCCCGAAAAATTCTAAAAATAAAAAATTCCCGTTATCTGACCCTTTAACAGGTAGAAAATGGGAAAAAATCAATTTTTCTGTGGGGGCGCTATAAAGGGGGGTTGGGGCGGAATCCCATATAGCGCTTGCAACTCGTATTGACCCCCTCTACCCCCCTACCAAATTTCATCAAGATCGGCCCAGCCGTTTCGGAGGAGTTCATGTGCCACAGACAGACAAACAAACATTTTCAGCTTTATATATTAAGATTTACACAAAGAAATATTTTCGATGTAGCCCATCTAGTCTATCTATATATGTAATAAAGAAAAGTTTGTTTGTTGGTAATCGCGTCTGGACAGTAATACAAATCTACACCGGTTTTGGCCGTTTTCATTTTTCCCCTAATCCCCCCTTCAGGTAGCCCCCATATAAATCTCATGCATTTTTTGCGAATTTTTGAATTTGGCGCCCGAAATGTTGTATGAAAATGATTTCTTCTCTTTGCAATTTTTTTGAGATTTAAGTGGCTCCATGTACCCATAATTAGTTGGTATACCACAATCGTGGCATACCAAGTATTGTAATCATCGGAAAAACCGACCACCTCAGATCGGGCTCAAACTTGGTATGAGCACGTTTTAGACTTCCCACATTACGAAAATGGTGGTGGAAATTTTTTGATCCGGCCGGCCTGCCAGCCGGCCTGCCGGCCGGCCGGTGCGCTAAACTTTGTCTTATAGCTCGAGAACGGCAAGCGATAGAGACTTCCGGTTTGAAGTTTTCTATAGAAATGTGGGTGTAAAATTTAATTTTTTCGCATTTTCAAAATCCAAGATGGCCGCCGTCCGCCATTTTGAACTACCATTAACCACTTCCCTTACAGCTAGAGGTCTGAAATTTTAGTATGTTGTAGAGCTCAGTGAGACGTTTTCATCAACAATTCATACTTGAAAATCGGTCGAGCGGTTTAGCAAATATGGCGGCCTAAAGCAAAAATTGCCTAACTTTAAGGGGCAATATCTCAGAATCCCCATTAGGCAAATCTTTTAAATTTTGATATGTTGTAGCCTGACTAATAATCTTGTACCAGTCCGAAAATGAAGAAATTCTATGTCGCCGTTTAGAAGATATGGCCATTTGAAAAATTCTTGAATTTGAAAAGTTCTAAGAGCCATATCTCTTGAACGGATTGTCCGATTTTGCTCAATTTGGTATCAAATTAAAGGTTTTGTAATTCTCTACAACTATCTAGAACATCAGAAACATCTAGAACCATTCCTTTAGGACGAAAAGTGCAAAAAACTGTTTTGGTAAAACAAAAAACCGCCATTTTGTGTTCTGGAGGTGACCTTGAAATGTATTGAAATATATGTCAGATTATAGCTTATTTGAATACCTTTCCAAAACTAGTCAAGAAATTTCTGTATGTGCAATAGAACTTGAGATATAACCATTTTTGTCTTTCGAATTGATGAATTTCATATAAAAAATCACCTTTGCCTACTAATACTACTTAAAAATTAAATTACAACGCATAGACTGACCCATCCGCGTTGTGGTATACCAACTCTTATAACTGGACGCGTTATGATTGACTTCTTCTTATAGGACTTCCTCAAAAACTATCTAATTTTTACCAATATTTGATGTATTCTTTCGCTATTAATCTTCCATTAAATCACATTTTTTCTCTCTCTCTAAAATCCCCACGAAGTAGGGCGAGGTAAATTGGAGCGAAGCGATAAATTACTTCGTATTTCAATATATCTATCGAATAATCATAGTCTGGCAAGCGGAATAAAAGCAAAAAATCCTATTTGTGGCAATTGTGACTTTCTTCCCACTTTTGCCAATAATCTAGAATTGCAAATGGCACTAATCTCATGCTGATTCGTAAACAAATTCAAGGCGAAAATCGATCGCTTCCTTGTGAATACCAAAACATCCCCACGAGAATGGTCTGGTAGCAAAAAAAAACTTAGTATGTAATAACATACATCTGCAGTGTGTGAAAAATATATGCTATGATGGAGCTAGCATAGCAAGAATATTCACTTCTCCATTTGCTATATGGTATGTGTTCTAGAGTGTTCTCATCTCTCAATAGTTTTTCCCAAAGATGCAGCAGATGGTGTGTTTGAGAAGAAGTTTGGCTCTAAGATAATCGAATTATGATTAATGGGATGTATTCTGAAAGCCACGGGTATAAAAGCTTTTCTCCGAATGCTTTTGCATGATCCACTTTCGGTGGCAAAACTTGAACCACATTCCCGTATTCCTGCGCTGCGATTCTTAAGTGTACTAATAGCTCAATATAGAGTGATATTCACTAAATAAAATGTTTGCGTATCAATGAGCGTATCCAACGCTCATCGATACAACAATGAATCCAACTGATTCATTGATAATCCAACTGATTAACATCTTCTGTATGCACATGGGTTGAGTGGTGCACAGAATTTTCCGGTTTTGTATTGGATCCTACAACCTTTTAGTGGTCTATTCATTATGTTAAGTTTGGGAAACTTGTGAATAAAAACATATTGCACCATGTTCTTATGTTGTCTAAATTAAGAATTTACTCTTTGTACATTTACCTATGCTGTATGTAATGTCAAATTGGTTTACCTCGACGTAGCGCTATTGGTTAATCCACACATATTCATGTATGTATACTATGTATATACAAATTCAGAATTCCGTCATCCAATCTCCCGTTCTATATGAATGAAAGGATTGCGGGAAATTCTAATTAAAATTTACCAACGAGAATTCCAGTAATGCATGTGAAACTCTCATGGTACATACATTATGTACCTATACTTTCATCCACCCATACGTCTCTTATTACACTCTTTTTATAGAAGAGTGGACTCACCCTAGAAGAGTTGAAGTTTGCCAAACATACGGAGAATATGCAAAACTTTATTTTATTTAGGCTGCAACCTTCGGGCAAACTTTCAGTAACTTTCTTCCACCGAATTTACTACAAATGCTAAAACATAAAGTTGTTCCCATGATTTTTTTTTCGTCTTCTCCCATCGGAATAAAATTGTGAAATTTTCTGCAAACTACGAAATAAATGACATAGTTATTAAAATTGATAAGAGTTTTAACATTGAATGTCTCGGGGCACCTTTGCAATTAACTTCTTATGACTACATCTTCTCTTTCCCTCTTTTTCCCTGCAATTTGCATTGAAGCATCAAAAATATACCTTGAAGCCAGAATATGAGAAATAAATAAAGTTTTGCTTTAGCAATTCGTTGTGAAATTGAAGGAATTCTTTCTTGATTAAAGTGTATAAACTTCAAAACGAACAAAAAATATACATAGATTTATAAAAAATGAAATTTTTAAGTTTTGGAATAGCTACATGTTATTTCTTTATTATCTCCTAATACCCACTGATTAAAATATTTCCTATTAAATTCTTCCATCTGTTGTTTAACAACATTGATTTGTACTAAAAGCATCCTGTGGCGTACCGAAGAAGCATCTAAAATGTTGCCACGTGATATAAAATTAATATCATGTAATTTTCATGTATCATGCCTAAAATGTAATATGGTGGAAACTCCAGGACGGTATGAAATCTCTACTGTCGCATCTCCGGGCGATGTAATATTCCCTGAATCAAATCTCATTATGGACGACACTTGGTACAATTGCATATTTCATAACCACATTAATTCATGGTGCGAGTACATTTATGTTGCGTCGGTGAAGGGAACCGCGAAACCACTCTATGGGTACTATACGTCTCAACAGAGGAGAAGGAGAGTCAACGGTAAATGGAGTATGTGTATAATGGGAGGTTGCCTTTCTCACCCCTTAAGAGTATCATGGCAATAATAATTTAGTATTTTAATATCACATGGCATATTAAATGGAAAATGTTCTTTGTAGGCCCACCCTAGCAATGGGATTTTAAAATTTAATTTAAATTCTGAAGAAGTGATAGTGGAAGATTTTTTATTGCCCCCAAGAGGTTGGTAATATTTTTGAGTTTTACCATGAAATCGACATTTCCACCCACATTTATTAGCCAAATGGCTTGGTTAGGAAGAATGGGAAAATTTTGTATACTGTATGTAAGGATGGAGGTAAATAATTGTTGGGATGACGCCAGTGGGATGTTGCAATAAATCTCAATTGCACGAAATGAGATTTATTTGCAGGCAAAATCAAAGCCAATGAGAGTCTCTTCGTTGGATAGAAGTCTCAAATACACTTTACTTACAGTTGAGCCCCCTCACCTTCCCTCAAAATGGGATGAGTCGGTCAAGTTGAGTTTTGGGGTGAAGAGATAGCAAGAAAACTTTCTTTTCCGCCACACTCACCAACCGGATGAGATGGGAGAAACGTACAAATTTATAGTGCACACAACAACATCTTTCGCCTTCAGTATTGGATAATCTGATTTCGTCGAATAAATAAGATTATGGATGGGAAGTTTGCCAAGTCCGTCAAATCAGAGTCGGATTAACGCACCAGAGGGATAATACTTTAATGATTTGAGATTATAGACATTTTCATTTCGATATTCTCTATTCATTTAATTCCACCAACATTTGCTTTCTTATGGATTACTAAAAGGATACGAAATGTGTCTTAACAACACGTATTTATAAAACTAGAAAGAGAAGGACCTTAGTAAGCTGCAATTACCAATTCTCAATATGCGTTGCGATGCTCTGTTTCCTTACTTATATATGAGCAGTTTTTTGTTTCTTGTGATCATTCATAATATATAATTTGGAGGTACATAAAGGTTGTGTATATTGTTAAGCTGAAGGAATAAAAAAAGGCTAAGACATTCATAATATAAGAAATCAACCATATTGCGAAGATCAGAAAGTGCGACAATTAGATCCATTCTTATGTAAAATCGTGATGTATATCCCTACCTTTAATAGGAAACTCATTATTTTACTATTAATCAAAGATTATCATTAATTTGTGTTTGGTCTTTGTGTGTGATTGATTGATGGGACGTTTCATTAGCAGAAAATTTCGTTTTTGCCTTATCATGGGGTTACGTCGAGTTGTTTTTGCAAAGTAATTTCAATAGTATCCTCCAAATCTGTATTCCCATGTCAATATTCGGTAAAATAGGTGAAAAAGTTAGATAAAGAACTCAAATAATTAGACAAACATATTCTTTCTTAATATTTTCCACCTAATCAATAAATTGATAACACGTAATAAAACTTCAACTTTTAAACTCCATTTAAAATTTTGCTTTAAAAACGAACGACCACCCTGAAAAAAAATTGACACATTCGTTTCTGGAATGTAGAGACCCTAATTCGTGCTCATATGATTCCTCATTCACGAAAAATCTAAAACATTTTTGTTGACACATTCATACTAACGTTGAAGGAAAAACATTCATATGCTAAGGTTAGGGTCAGAACTTTTCAATAAATTAAAATGAGAAACAGCGTGACAAGCTACGTGATCTAAAAATCCTTTTTGATACCTGTATACAGTGTAAAATCCTTTAAAAGTAAAGAACTATTAAAGTATAAGTTACATCAACACTTGGAGGATCCAATTTAAAGTTCACAATTAATCTTTTCTTAGAAAGAATGCTTTTCTAAATTTTCTTTCTATGAATATAAAGCGGGTAAAAATTTTCTACACATAATAGAAGTAGAATGGCGTCCAAGGCGATTTAAAAAATCGACTTGGATCCGGTAAACTTACCAAAGTTGTCAAATCGACACAAACGGGTTAAACATGACTCTAACTTCCTTTTATAGATTCAATGTTGATAAGTAATTTCTGTTATAAGATATTGATGTTTTTGGAGTAAGACGGACTTCGTCAAGTCCGATTACTCTGTCAACAGTAAAGACATGATCGTGTTAAGGAGAATCAATAAATGAATTATTAAGCTGATTGTTTCAGTATGCTCTGGGTGAAATGTATTGTTTGAGGATTAATCGAAAACGTGACCGTCACCCTAATAATATTTCTGTCGTTTTGCTCCTAGCCATTCTATCCTCAACCCCTTTGGTAATATGTATCCCAATTCAATGTAAGTGAGAAATCCAATTGCCACCCTTCCAATAATACTCTTAAAACACACCAAATAGCATTACCCTAACCAAATACAAGATGAAAAAGACAAATGGGAGTGTCGAAAAGCAAAGACAAACCTAGAAAAAAATAGGGCTCACCTGTTTTGATTAAATTTGTATCTAAGGCCGTCAGAATTTTCATAATATATGTTGCTATGCCATGATGGTGTTTAGTTTTTATTTAGTCATTTTTCCATTTAAATCCATGACGGTGTTATTGAATTTATCACTGTATGAAAAAGAGTAAAGAGGTATAAAGTTAAATAAAACAAAATAGCATTGAATCTGGAAAAGCAGAAATTATGACATTGTACATGTATGACAGGAAATCCGCTTTAATTTAAAGAATATACATGATAAAAAATACAACTTTCCTAATAAGTATACCCGTATAAAAACGATATGATTATTCACAAAACCTGAAGAGAAAAAAGTTGTTATGATTTATAAGGAGATTGGGATAACTTACCAAAAAAATTGTAAAGAGAAGAAATCATTTTCATACAACATTTCGGGCGCTAAATTCAAAAATTCACAAAAAACATTATAGATTTATATGGGGGCTACCTGAAGGGGGGCTTTGTGGGGAAAATAAAAACGGCCATGTGAAACCGCCTGAACAAAAATCGGTGTAGATTTGTATAACTATCCAGACGCGATTACCAACAAACTTTTTTTTAATATAGAGATTGGAATCTACAGTACATACCCATATATGTATACGTCATACACCGCTTAATCAGTCTTGGTTAAACTCTTTTCACCCATTAATTTCAATGTGTAAGAAGAGTTTAACCAAGACTTGATTAAGCGGGGTATAACTGTAATCATGTTCTTTATAAGATAAATAGGTCCATTGTGTTCAAAGCAAGCACAAGTGGCTTTGAGAACGTTTCTTAAACTGACAAAAGCCCTCGAGACATCATCATCTAACATTAACTCTGAATTATCATATACACGAGGTAAATTGTCGCTTCGCTCCAATTTACCTCGCCCCGCTTCGCGGGGAATTCTTGCGCTTCGCGCAAATTTTTAAAACAGAAAAATTGTGATAAAACATGCACTTATCATTATCAAAAAAAATTGTAAAGGGAAAAAGTGAATTTCACACAACATTTATGGCGCCGAATTCAAAAAGCAGTCAAAAAAGCGTGATTTTTATATGGGGGCTATGTGAAGGGGGGGCTCTGGGGGGAAAATGAATGCCGTTGGTAAAAACCGCCTGGTATCAGTAGTCTCTGTACCAAATTTCATCACGATCGGACCAACGGTGTAGAAATGCATAGCTGAACAGACACCATATTTTTGAGAGACCTTTCTTTATTATATAGATATATATATATATATATATATATATATATATATATATATATATATATATATTGTATATTACGTATGTATGTAGTACATATGTCTCTCAGTGTAATGGCTAATGAATTAAAAACACAAGATCTGTGTAATTTTCATTTCAGTTTTGGCATGATGGTAATTGAACGGACTTACGGAATTGCTTCAACAAAGGCTTGGGAATGAAAAGTGAGAATGTGCACAGTACAGGATAAATTAGAATGATTCCAAAATCAGCAGGTTATTCACTTCGCTGGGTACAATATCTAGCTTAAACAAAAGCACATAATAATTTGATTTATGCTAAAATGCAAGCTAAAATGTAATAATCTTATTTCATTATTGTAGTGAATCCCCCTGAATGATTGCATGCAATTCTGTATAGGAATATATGTATATAATTATGTAAAGCAATATTACACGAAAAATTCATTATAATACACACAGAGAAATGTTTTAATTGATGCGTATACACCGAAATATTTTGTTGATTAATTTGAATAAATAAATGGTGTATGAAACATTTTTCGACATATAGCCGTGTAATTATGTTAAAATTAATCACTCACAGTGCGTATTAATTTATATCAAATAAATTCATTAAATATTAATTAAAATTTCTCTCCTCTGAACACCAACCGCAAAAAGCTGCAAAAATGTTTTGTTATCTTAACAGAAACCCCATTTTAATTGCACAGAGACTGGGAGGGTTGCAAAAAAAATGGATATAATTTATGAAATTTTTCTTTGTAATCCACGTTTTGTTTTAAATTCACCTTCTTGCTTTCTAAATTAGGACTCGAGTTTTAAATATTCATTCTTTTTTCAGAATTAGATTCATTATTTTGATAAAAAAAAACTTGAATATTGGGCCTAATTCAGCGACCAAGAAACCCTTGAAATCTTTAAACTTTGTACTGAAATTTCAAGATTTCAAGCGAATTTCAAGGGTTTCTTGGTCGCTGAATAAGACCCATTATTTAGTTATTCATTTTTAAAAAAAACACACAAAAAAGGTTGTTTATGTTGTATGCAAAACAAAAAAAATAAACTCTAAACATTAAAGTTAATTGGTCCTAAAATCAATCAATTCTGTCTGCGTTTCATGTTATTCACATGAAGAGAAAAGATAATCTAAAACAGATATGAATCTTATGAAAATTCCAGGACTTTTACAAATCCGTTCGAAATAAAGAGATAAATTGTTTAAAAACAAAATGAAAGTGTTTTGCTTGCATTTCAAGTCAAATTAATTCTCTTGTTTTAGCTGTGATTCTTTCGAAGAAAAGAATAGCACAGCTTCTGTGTACCACCTAAAATGCAATGTTGTCAGATCGGGCTCAAACTTGGTATGAGCACGAATTAGAGTCCCCACATTCCAAAAAACGTATGCTCCAAAAAACTTTTCCTTTTTTTTATTCGAATCGTTATATGTTATATATACACGAGTGTTTGTATCCGAAAACGCCAAGATCCTTTTTTGATGCTTGGGATGCCATCCATCTCATTCAGAAGCCTGCGTGTGATTTTCATCATCCTGACAATGATTACAAACATTTTTCGGATGTTGTGGGCGTTCAATTTAGTATTCCAAAGTGAGCGACAGCGTGTAGAGAAGCTGTTCTAAAAAGACAGATATATGTACGTAAATGTATGTATGTATTAAAGGTGAATAAAAACGAGAAGAAAGCAAAAAACGAAAATATCATTGGCACAGGAATGCCATAGAAGTTTGATATACAAAAACTCATTTAAATTTATTTCTTCGCTTTCTTCATCATACTCCTGATATGTTTTTAATATCCATGCACGGTATTATTTGCAGAATGAAGTTGATGCCAAAAGTGTCTTAGATATCAAACGCCATGATTTTTGAGAGTCTCCCCCGCGTAGAGCACTCGCATTTCAAATGGATCTACGTAGAAACCAGATATTGAGGAAATTGACTTTCGAGAGGATAAACGAAAAGATAAGAGAGGATTTTCTCCTTTGATTTTGCATATGCAAACGAAAATATGAATGTCTATTTCAGCATGAAGCGTCCTCATCCCTCGGGAGGCACTTTTTCGCATAGAAAAAATGCCTCCTTCATTTACATGATATTTCTGTGGGAATTGGAAATTAAAAGCTCAAATTTTGTTCTTATTCCTTGTTGCTGTTCCTGACAAGTAATTAAATTGTGTAAAAGGAAATATAAACTCAAAGAAAACCTTTTCTCGTTTTTTACCTAAATGATAATCAGTTTAAAGTTGAGCCTCATAAAAAGAATGTAGTATGCCTATAGTTGAAAATATAGTGTTACATTTAATAGAGTAGGTACGTATGTACATATGTACTGGTAAATACGACTTTAGTATTGAGATGGACCGTCGTCAAACACTTATATAACGAGAGCTAAGAAAACTTTGTGCTAATTTTAGAAAATTAGACGGATTAGATATTATGGATAATATGAATGAAGCAATTATAATTCTCTTTCAAAATACTATTTGCAATTCAAAGTCAGCGTCCAATGGTTATAAGAATTGGTGTACCAGAATGAACTTGTGGTTATGCGTTGTAATTTACTGTATGAGTTATATTAGAGAGGATTCAAAGTGGGTTTCTATAATATGTGAAAATCAATGTTAAAACAACAATAAGTTAAAAAATTCGATATTGTATATAGGTACCCACATAAATTTTTGAGGCAAAACTAACGTAATAACTGTAATTTAAGCTATTCATTGATTAAGTAAGATACTTACGTCAATCAAAAGAAATTTTATCATATATGTATCTTGGGTTGTAAAAGAAAAATATCATGCAATTGAATCGAAATATAAGAACATCATCTTCAACGAAATTCAGAGTGTCTCAATTTCTCTTTTCTTACTCCACCTCATCGATAAATTGATATTTTAGGAGCATGCAATGGCAATAAGAGGAAAAAAGGGGGATTATTTTCCATGCACCAAGTGACTTTTTCTGTTCGCTCTCTTTTCCTTTTTCAAAATGTACATTTGATGCCCTTTTTATGGCGCATCGCACTAACGAAGAGCATCAAACTGGAAATGTGAAATGGAGAAAGATCGCATAGAGGGAAAAGTTTGTGACATCATCATGGAAAACTAACGCTGATACTCTCACTTACATATAATATTGGGGCGTGTTTTATATTGAATGGGAAAATGAAAACGATTATGCTAACGACTTTTCCGCACTTCCAACATTGCACTACACATAAAGCAGAATGATATATGTATATATGTGAATTTTCTGTGCATAAGAAGATTCTAGTGCCCTCAATGGTATGGTACCGGATACGAAAAAAAAGGGACGAGGGCACTTTGCATGCACAAGGGAGACAATAGGTGAACAAGGATACAAGCAAAAAATCTTTTGCTGTGTACAGTTCTTTTTCTCTTTCTCAGTGAAAAGTGGAGGATAATATGCCCAGGAAACGAGAGGAAACTTGTATGTTGGAGGTACAATTTATGCCGCGTATATCATTTTGTGGATGCAGGATTTCCTTGTGGGTGAATAGTATATAAAAATTGTGGGAAAAATCGATTGATTGTGAGTCTTTTATTGCTCGTATTTTCCTTGGTTTACGAGAAGGAAAATAATTCTGAAAGATTTAGGGCTTTGCTTCAATATAAGCTCTTTATTCGCTTGCAAGTATGTAAAGCCGGATCTTTCTACATCAAAATCCTTTAGCTTATCTTTTCCGTAACACATGTCACATAAAATTTAAGCTAGGAAAATATTTAATTTAATTTAGAAATATTTTAATTCAAATAGAAAAATTGTGTTTTCCCTCTGAATAAATTCAAAAGAATTAAATTCTCAGCAATGATGTTTATCTCTTAGAAAAAGGTTTTGATTCAAAAGTATAACTATATCAAGGGAGATAGTGTGTGCACAAAACTCAATAAGTTTCATTTGTGCAAGAATTTTCCGATAAAAAGTTTTTCTACCGAATCCCTCAACTTTTGCATCTCGCTCCCATTTTCGCGTTTCACTGCGCTTTCCTTGTGCTTGGTGGCTTGGGAGAATTTATAAGTTTTTTCCTTGCGAATATTTATTGCTTTGAGTTTATTTATCTCGAGAAATGGGGATAATTGGTGACTTTCTACAAAAAGATCGTAAATCGTTGCTCAAAGTTCGCAAAAACAAGATTTTCCACTTGACTTTTTGCAGGCAAGTGTACACAAGCTTCATATTATTTATCTGAAATGAATGTATATATTTATATAATTTGTAAAGTAAATATTTTTTATATAACCTTTTTTCTTATAATATTACATATAAGGCTTTTAAGCCTTTAAAGTATATGTATATGTATTATTATTATTACTTTACAATTTTATTGTATTTCCCGCATCCTTATACGCATTAAAACTAATGGGTGAGAAAAGTTTAACCAAGAGTTAGGTGGGGTATGAGTATGACTATACTGGTTTTCGTTACATCACTCTTCTACAATGCTTACCACCAAGGGAACTTTCAAATTAATTGGTAGGTATAGCACAATTTTTAAATAGATTTTTTCTGAGTTAGTATTGTATCTCCTTTGTGTTGCGAGGGCCCTTCCGTAGAAATATCTTTTTGATATTTTTTTTTAATTTTCGAAGAATCACTTCAAATTTGCTTTTCTTTATTTTTCCTTTGGCCTTATATGATTTTCCCAATGCATAAACCTCACCTACTGAAAAACTGAAAAATAATTCAAAAAAGTGTTAATGATAAGTTGATGTTCCAATAAAAATTAGTTTTTACTATGAAATAATTATAGAGTAGGTATTGCACTCATGAATAAGGGAAATGGTTATCCGAATTAAAGGTAAAAAAAATACATAAAGCTGTATGATTTACCTATATTACGTATGCATTATGCGTGGTGCGATAAGATATAAAAAAGAGGTACTCGAACGTGGAATAGCTGCTGCTCAATAAATAATCCCCAGTTTAATTTCAATAAAACACTTTCGTCATTATCCCGCAAATTCTTCTTATAGTCATCCTGTGGCTTTTCCCGCGTTCCCTTGGAGTTCTCCGAGGTAGTTTATGTTCCTTCACACAGCTTTTCCACGTTATCCACCCACAGTCGCAGGAATACACCACACAGCGTTAGGGAACACTCGCTAATAATTCAAGAATGTTGAGAAATAAAAGCAGCACCGCTACAGCCAAAACTATGTGGAACCTTCGCATATGTGCGGGATGTGAAAGCATCTGATGCGAAGGGGATTGTATTCCGTAATGGAACCATTTGAGGTAGAACGAACGTCAGAAATAAAAATCCCATATACAACACCTCCATGGCCAAAAGAGGGATCGTCTGTCTATTCATCCAAAACATATAAAGGGGTTTAAATTGGTGTGCTGTGTGGTTTTACGTTTTTTTTTCCACTAACCCATCCACTTTGTGATCTTGCCACCAAAAAACAACCGTCAGAGTAACGTGCAATTCAAAATTTTTTTTTATCAAAGTATTCGACTTTTGCCACCATGGAGTTAATAAGATTTGTATGAAGTGGATATGGTAGCGACCTAAATAGCTTGATTAAATTTCTTGAATTCATTTCCTGAAATCCCCACAAAATGGTGCAAGAAAAGTGTACAAAACACTTTTATGGTCGGAAGTTTTATGTCCCAATCAAAAAATCATCTATTCTATTGTGACCGAAAGAAATCCAGAAACGAGATTCTTTGCGTGAAATGGACTTCCTGAGAATGTCATACTCCCGTCTACTGTAAACACTAATACTAAATATATGCATATATGAATGTACACTAGTCAACCCGAGCCCCCAATCACGTGTGAGCAAACTCCATTTTAAGCTATAATAGAGGAGCGTATATTAGTTGTGGCGGGGGGAGCGGGGTGTTAAAGTGGAGTATACCCTGACAAATTCTTTAAAATAAAAAAAAAAAAACATTATCTGACCTTTCAACAGGTAAAAATGGGGAAAAATCACTTTTTTGTGGGGACGCTATGAAGAGAGATGGGGGCGAAACCCAATATAACGTTTACAACTCGTATTACCCCATCTACCCCCATACCGAATTTCATCAATATCGGCCCAGCCGTTTCAAATAAGTTCATGTGCTACAAACATACAGACAGACTTTTCAGCTTTATGTAACTTACATACCTATGTATGTACATACTTTCCTAAACTCTCCAAAAAGATTTACTTAACACGGTTTTTTCTGTTTATTTCACCAAGATTTTCACTCATTCAACTTCGTGATTTTCGTCAAATGTGTTTTCACGGAAAGTTCTATTGAAAAAGAAGAGAAAGTCAATCATATCGCGTCCAGTTATAAGAGTTGGTGTCCCACAACGTGTAGAAGTTTGTTTATGCGTTGTAATACTATTTGTGAGCAATATTAGTAGGGGAGAGCGGGGCTAATAAAGTCACTTAAGGGTTTAGAAAAAGCCTAAAATATAATATTTCCTAGCTAGATAGAACAAAATGATCTGAGAAAGAGTTGTAGGGCAGTAAATTACCTAAAAAAATGAGCTATACATTTCGTTTTATCTATTTGGGAAATATGATATTTTAAGATTTTTCTAAACCCTAAAGTGACTTTTTTAACCCCGGTCTCCCCTAGGCAAAGTTGATTTTTTTTGTGAAATTCAGCAATTAGATGCATAAAAATGGTCATATCTCTAGTTATATAACACTTACAAAAATTTCGTGACTAGTTTTGGAAAGGTCTTGAAATAAGCCATAATTTGAAAAATATATCTCAATGATTTTCAAGGTCACCTCTAGAACACAAAATGACGGATTTTTGTTTCACAAAAAGAGTTTTTCGCATTTTTCGTCCTGAAGGAATGGTTCTAGAGGTTTCTGATGTTCTACAAAGTTGTAGATAATTACAAAACCTTTAATTTGATACCAAATTGAGCAAAATCGGACAAGCGGTTCAAGAGATATGGCTCTTATAACTTTTCAAATTCAATAATTTTTCAAATGGCCATATCTTCTAAACGGCGACATAGAATTTCTTCATTTTCGGCCTGGTGAAAGATATTGAGTCAGGCTACAACATATAAAAATTTAAAGGAAATCGATGATGGGGATTCGGAGATATTGTCTCTTAAAGTTAGACAATTTTTGTTTTTGATTTTAGCCCCTCTTGCGGATGTTTTTGAAACTTGGAATGTTCTATACAGTTGTAGGGCTTCTTGAAACCATTCATTTGATACCAAGACGGTCAAAATCTGTCAAGCCGTTCTCAAGTTATATTGAAAAAACACTTTTTGCTTTAGATTTTTGGTTGACAGTAGTTCAAAATGGCGGACGGCGGCCATCTTGAATTTTAAAAATGCGAAAAAATGAAATTTTACACCCACATTTCTATATAAAACTTCAAACCGGAAGTCTCTATCTGTTACCGTTCTCGAGCTATAGCTTATAGGCAAAGTTTGGGCGACCGGCCGGCCGGCCGGCCGGATCAAAAATTTTCCACCACCATTTTTGGGAATGTGGGTTGTCTGAAACGTGCTCATATCAAGTTTGAGCCCGATCTGAGGTGGTCGGTTTTTCCGACGATTACAATACTTGGTGTTGGCCACGAAGTGGAACACCAACTAATAGAACCCAAAATCGAGGAATATGCGGAGGAAAAATTGAAAACAGACAATATGACTTTAGACATAATTAAAAAAAAAGTTTACTAATCCCAGTAAAACATCTAGGTCCACAGTGGATCCACAATGCGGAACTACAAATGCACCACCGTGGACCCAGATCCTGGAGAAATTTTTTTTTGGGTTTTCTTGCATTTTGCATACTTTTTTAATTATAAATATACTTAAAAATGCTAAATAAGTATTTAGTAAAAAAAAATAAAAGACTTAGAAATTCATAAAAATCAATTTATTAATATTATTCATTTTTATTAATAATTTACATACATTTGTACCTAAAAATACATGTCATATATATTTTCAACATTAAATTCTTCAAATTTACAATTATTTCATTTTTTTGACTTATTTATAACATTTTTAATTAATCTTTTTATTACAATAAGTACATCACTAAAATTTTATCACAGGAAACATACCAAAAATTCTTTATATTGAAAAAATTCATTTTTTTTATTAAAGAATTAATTTTAAATAAAAAAAACCTTTTTTTTCTTAGCAAATTAATTAAATATTCTCTAAGGATTCTTTTCTTCTTCAATATGCTTTTAAATTCTTTACACTGAAAAAAATTATTTTTATTGCAGAATTAATTTTAAATAAAAAAAATCTTTTTTTTTCTTAGCCAATTAATTAAATATTCTTTAAGGATTATTTTCTTCTTCAAGATACTTTAAAATTTTCTACACTGAAAAAAAATCATTTTTAATTCAAGAAAGTTCTTAAAAAAAAAGAATCATTTTTAATTCAAGAATTATTTAAAGAGAAAAAAATATATATCTTTCTCAACAAATTAGCTCAAGAATTCTTTTCTTTCAGTGTGAAGATACTCAAAAGTTCTTAAAAAGAAAACGAATTATTTTTAATTCAAGAATTCTTTAAAGGAAAAATGATCTTTCTTCACAAATTAATTCAAGAATTCTTTCTCTTTCAAAATACTCAAAAGTTCTTTAGAATAAAAAGATCTTTCCTAACGAATTAATTCAAGAATTTTATCTCCTTCAAATAACCAAAAAGTTCTTAAGAAAGAGAATCATTTATAATACAAGAATTCTTTCAAAGGAAAAAGATTTTTCTTAACAAATTAATTCAAGAATTCCTTCTCTTTCAAAATACTCAAAAGTTCTTAAAAAGAAAACGAATTATTTTTAATTCAAGAATTCTTTAAAGGAAAAATGATCTTTCTTCACAAATTAATTCAAGAATTCTTTCTCTTTCAAAATACTCAAAAGTTCTTTAGAATAAAAAGATCTTTCCTAACAAATTATTCAAGAATTTTATCTCCTTTAAAATATTCAAAAGTTCTTAAGAAAAAGAATCATTTATAATACAAAAATTCTTTAAAAGGAAAAAGATCTTTCTTCACAAATTAATTCAAGAATTCTTTCTCTTTCAAAATACTCAAAAGTTCTTTAGAATAAAAAGATCTTTCTTCACAAATTAATTCAAGAATTTTATCTCCTTTAAAATATTCAAAAGTTCTTAAGAAAAAGAATCATTTATAATACAAAAATTCTTTAAAAGGAAAAAGATCTTTCTTCACAAATTAATTCAAGAATTCTTTCTCTTTCAAAATACTCAAAAGTTCTTTAGAATAAAAAGATCTTTCTTCACAAATTAATTCAAGAATTTTATCTCCTTTAAAATATTCAAAAGTTCTTAAGAAAAAGAATCATTTATAATACAAAAATTCTTTAAAAGGAAAAATATCTTTCTTCACAAATTAATTCAAGAATTCTTTCTCTTTCAAAATACTCAAAAGTTCTTTAGAATAAAAAGATCTTTCCTAACAAATTATTCAAGAATTTTATCTCCTTTAAAATATTCAAAAGTTCTTAAGAAAAAGAATCATTTATAATACAAAAATTCTTTAAAAGGAAAAAGATCTTTCTTCACAAATTAATTCAAGAATTCTTTCTCTTTCAAAATACTCAAAAGTTCTTTAGAATAAAAAGATCTTTCTTCACAAATTAATTCAAGAATTTTATCTCCTTTAAAATATTCAAAAGTTCTTAAGAAAAAGAATCATTTATAATACAAAAATTCTTTAAAAGGAAAAAGATCTTTCTTCACAAATTAATTCAAGAATTCTTTCTCTTTCAAAATACTCAAAAGTTCTTTAGAATAAAAAGATCTTTCTTCACAAATTAATTCAAGAATTTTATCTCCTTCAAAATACTCAAAAGTTCTTAAGAAGAAAATAAATCATTTTTAATTCAAGAATTTTTTAAAAGGAAAAAGATTTTTCTTAACAAATTAATTCAAGAATTCCTTCTCTTTCAAAATACTCAAGTGTTCTTAAGAAGAAAATGAATCATTTTTAATTCAAGAATTTTTTAAAGGAAAAATGATCTTTCTTCACAAATTAATTCAAGAATTCTTTCTCTTTCAAAATACTCAAAAGTTCTTTAGAATAAAAAGATCTTTCCTAACAAATTATTCAAGAATTTTATCTCCTTTAAAATATTCAAAAGTTCTTAAGAAAAAGAATCATTTATAATACAAAAATTCTTTAAAAGGAAAAAGATCTTTCTTCACAAATTAATTCAAGAATTCTTTCTCTTTCAAAATACTCAAAAGTTCTTTAGAATAAAAAGATCTTTCTTCACAAATTAATTCAAGAATTCCTTCTCTTTCAAAATACTTAAAAGTTCTTAAGAAGAAAATGAATCATTTTTAATTCAAGAATTTTTTAAAAGGAAAAAGATCTTTCTTAACAAATTAATTCAAGAATTTCTTTCTCTTTCAAAATACTCAAAAGTTCTTTAGAATAAAAAGATCTTTCTTCACAAATTAATTCAAGAATTTTATCTCCTTCAAAATACTCAAAAGTTCTTAAGAAGAAAATAAATCATTTTTAATTCAAGAATTTTTTAAAAGGAAAAAGATCTTTCTTCACAAATTAATTCAAGAATTCTTTCTCTTTCAAAATACTCAAAAGTTCTTTAGAATAAAAAGATCTTTCTTCACAAATTAATTCAAGAATTTTATCTCCTTCAAAATACTCAAAAGTTCTTAAGAAGAAAATAAATCATTTTTAATTCAAGAATTTTTTAAAAGGAAAAAGATTTTTCTTAACAAATTAATTCAAGAATTCTTTCTCTTTCAAAATACTCAAAAGTTCTTTAGAATAAAAAGATCTTTCTTCACAAATTAATTCAAGAATTTTATCTCCTTCAAAATACTCAAAAGTTCTTAAGAAGAAAATAAATCATTTTTAATTCAAGAATTTTTTAAAAGGAAAAAGATCTTTCTTCACAAATTAATTCAAGAATTCTTTCTCTTTCAAAATACTCAAAAGTTCTTTAGAATAAAAAGATCTTTCTTCACAAATTAATTCAAGAATTTTATCTCCTTCAAAATACTCAAAAATTCTTAAGAAGAAAATAAATCATTTTTAATTCAAGAATTTTTTAAAAGGAAAAAGATTTTTCTTAACAAATTAATTCAAGAATTCTTTCTCTTTCAAAATACTCAAAAGTTCTTTAGAATAAAAAGATCTTTCTTCACAAATTAATTCAAGAATTTTATCTCCTTCAAAATACTCAAGTGTTCTTAAGAAGAAAATAAATCATTTTTAATTCAAGAATTTTTTAAAAGGAAAAAGATCTTTCTTAACAAATTAATTCAAGAATTTCTTTCTCTTTCAAAATACTCAAAAGTTCTTTAGAATAAAAAGATCTTTCTTCACAAATTAATTCAAGAATTTTATCTCCTTCAAAATACTCAAAAGTTATTAAGAAGAAAATAAATCATTTTTAATTCAAGAATTTTTTAAAAGGAAAAAGATCTTTCTTCACAAATTAATTCAAGAATTCTTTCTCTTTCAAAATACTCAAAAGTTCTTTAGAATAAAAAGATCTTTCTTCACAAATTAATTCAAGAATTTTATCTCCTTCAAAATACTTAAAAGTTCTTAAGAAGAAAATGAATCATTTTTAATTCAAGAATTTTTTAAAAGGAAAAAGATCTTTCTTAACAAATTAATTCAAGAATTTCTTTCTCTTTCAAAATACTCAAAAGTTCTTTAGAATAAAAAGATCTTTCTTCACAAATTAATTCAAGAATTTTATCTCCTTCAAAATACTCAAGTGTTCTTAAGAAGAAAATGAATCATTTTTAATTCAAGAATTTTTTAAAGGAAAAATGATCTTTCTTCACAAATTAATTCAAGAATTCTTTCTCTTTCAAAATACTCAAAAGTTCTTTAGAATAAAAAGATCTTTCCTAACAAATTATTCAAGAATTTTATCTCCTTTAAAATATTCAAAAGTTCTTAAGAAAAAGAATCATTTATAATACAAAAATTCTTTAAAAGGAAAAAGATCTTTCTTCACAAATTAATTCAAGAATTCTTTCTCTTTCAAAATACTCAAAAGTTCTTTAGAATAAAAAGATCTTTCTTCACAAATTAATTCAAGAATTTTATCTCCTTCAAAATACTCAAGTGTTCTTAAGAAGAAAATAAATCATTTTTAATTCAAGAATTTTTTAAAGGAAAAATGATCTTTCTTCACAAATTAATTCAAGAATTCTTTCTCTTTCAAAATACTCAAAAGTTCTTTAGAATAAAAAGATCTTTCCTAACAAATTATTCAAGAATTTTATCTCCTTTAAAATATTCAAAAGTTCTTAAGAAAAAGAATCATTTATAATACAAAAATTCTTTAAAAGGAAAAAGATCTTTCTTCACAAATTAATTCAAGAATTCTTTCTCTTTTAAAATACTCAAAAGTTCTTTAGAATAAAAAGATCTTTCCTAACAAATTATTCAAGAATTTTATCTCCTTTAAAATATTCAAAAGTTCTTAAGAAAAAGAATCATTTATAATACAAAAATTCTTTAAAAGGAAAAAGATCTTTCTTCACAAATTAATTCAAGAATTCTTTCTCTTTCAAAATACTCAAAAGTTCTTTAGAATAAAAAGATCTTTCTTCACAAATTAATTCAAGAATTTTATCTCCTTCAAAATACTCAAGTGTTCTTAAGAAGAAAATGAATCATTTTTAATTCAAGAATTTTTTAAAGGAAAAATGATCTTTCTTCACAAATTAATTCAAGAATTCTTTCTCTTTCAAAATACTCAAAAGTTCTTTAGAATAAAAAGATCTTTCCTAACAAATTATTCAAGAATTTTATCTCCTTTAAAATATTCAAAAGTTCTTAAGAAAAAGAATCATTTATAATACAAAAATTCTTTAAAAGGAAAAAGATCTTTCTTCACAAATTAATTCAAGAATTCTTTCTCTTTCAAAATACTCAAAAGTTCTTTAGAATAAAAAGATCTTTCCTAACAAATTATTCAAGAATTTTATCTCCTTTAAAATATTCAAAAGTTCTTAAGAAAAAGAATCATTTATAATACAAAAATTCTTTAAAAGGAAAAAGATCTTTCTTCACAAATTAATTCAAGAATTCTTTCTCTTTCAAAATACTCAAAAGTTCTTTAGAATAAAAAGATCTTTCTTCACAAATTAATTCAAGAATTTTATCTCCTTCAAAATACTCAAGTGTTCTTAAGAAGAAAATGAATCATTTTTAATTCAAGAATTTTTTAAAGGAAAAATGATCTTTCTTCACAAATTAATTCAAGAATTCTTTCTCTTTCAAAATACTCAAAAGTTCTTTAGAATAAAAAGATCTTTCTTCACAAATTAATTCAAGAATTTTATCTCCTTCAAAATACTCAAAAGTTCTTAAGAAGAAAATAAATCATTTTTAATTCAAGAATTTTTTAAAAGGAAAAAGATTTTTCTTAACAAATTAATTCAAGAATTCCTTCTCTTTCAAAATACTCAAAAGTTCTTTAGAATAAAAAGATCTTTCTTCACAAATTAATTCAAGAATTTTATCTCCTTCAAAATACTCAAAAGTTCTTAAGAAGAAAATAAATCATTTTTAATTCAAGAATTTTTTAAAAGGAAAAAGATTTTTCTTAACAAATTAATTCAAGAATTCCTTCTCTTTCAAAATACTCAAAAGTTCTTTAGAATAAAAAGATCTTTCCTAACAAATTATTCAAGAATTTTATCTCCTTTAAAATATTCAAAAGTTCTTAAGAAAAAGAATCATTTATAATACAAAAATTCTTTAAAAGGAAAAAGATCTTTCTTCACAAATTAATTCAAGAATTCTTTCTCTTTCAAAATACTCAAAAGTTCTTTAGAATAAAAAGATCTTTCTTCACAAATTAATTCAAGAATTTTATCTCCTTCAAAATACTCAAGTGTTCTTAAGAAGAAAATGAATCATTTTTAATTCAAGAATTTTTTAAAGGAAAAATGATCTTTCTTCACAAATTAATTCAAGAATTCTTTCTCTTTCAAAATACTCAAAAGTTCTTTAGAATAAAAAGATCTTTCTTCACAAATTAATTCAAGAATTTTATCTCCTTCAAAATACTCAAAAGTTCTTAAGAAGAAAATAAATCATTTTTAATTCAAGAATTTTTTAAAAGGAAAAAGATTTTTCTTAACAAATTAATTCAAGAATTCCTTCTCTTTCAAAATACTCAAAAGTTCTTTAGAATAAAAAGATCTTTCTTCACAAATTAATTCAAGAATTTTATCTCCTTCAAAATACTCAAGTGTTCTTAAGAAGAAAATGAATCATTTTTAATTCAAGAATTTTTTAAAGGAAAAATGATCTTTCTTCACAAATTAATTCAAGAATTCTTTCTCTTTCAAAATACTCAAAAGTTCTTTAGAATAAAAAGATCTTTCTTCACAAATTAATTCAAGAATTTTATCTCCTTCAAAATACTCAAAAGTTCTTAAGAAGAAAATAAATCATTTTTAATTCAAGAATTTTTTAAAAGGAAAAAGATTTTTCTTAACAAATTAATTCAAGAATTCCTTCTCTTTCAAAATACTCAAAAGTTCTTTAGAATAAAAAGATCTTTCCTAACAAATTATTCAAGAATTTTATCTCCTTTAAAATATTCAAAAGTTCTTAAGAAAAAGAATCATTTATAATACAAAAATTCTTTAAAAGGAAAAAGATCTTTCTTCACAAATTAATTCAAGAATTCTTTCTCTTTCAAAATACTCAAAAGTTCTTTAGAATAAAAAGATCTTTCTTCACAAATTAATTCAAGAATTTTATCTCCTTCAAAATACTCAAGTGTTCTTAAGAAGAAAATGAATCATTTTTAATTCAAGAATTTTTTAAAGGAAAAATGATCTTTCTTCACAAATTAATTCAAGAATTCTTTCTCTTTCAAAATACTCAAAAGTTCTTTAGAATAAAAAGATCTTTCTTCACAAATTAATTCAAGAATTTTATCTCCTTCAAAATACTCAAAAGTTCTTAAGAAGAAAATAAATCATTTTTAATTCAAGAATTTTTTAAAAGGAAAAAGATTTTTCTTAACAAATTAATTCAAGAATTCCTTCTCTTTCAAAATACTCAAAAGTTCTTTAGAATAAAAAGATCTTTCCTAACAAATTATTCAAGAATTTTATCTCCTTTAAAATATTCAAAAGTTCTTAAGAAAAAGAATCATTTATAATACAAAAATTCTTTAAAAGGAAAAAGATCTTTCTTCACAAATTAATTCAAGAATTCTTTCTCTTTCAAAATACTCAAAAGTTCTTTAGAATAAAAAGATCTTTCCTAACAAATTATTCAAGAATTTTATCTCCTTTAAAATATTCAAAAGTTCTTAAGAAAAAGAATCATTTATAATACAAAAATTTTGTAAAAGGAAAAAGATCTTTCTTAACAAATTAATTCAATAATTTTATCTCCTTCAAAATACTCAAAAGTTCTTTAGAATAAAAAGATCTTTCTTCACAAATTAATTCAAGAATTCCTTCTCTTTCAAAATACTCAAAAGTTCTTAAGAAGAAAATGAATCATTTTTAATTCAAGAATTTTTTAAAAGAAAAAAGATCTTTCTTAACAAATTAATTCAAGAATTTTATGACCTTCAAATAACCCAAAAGTTCTTAAGAAAAAGATCGTTCTAAACAAATTAATTCAAGAATTTTATCTCCTTCAAAATACTCAAAAGTTCTTAAGAAGAAAAAGATCTTTCTTCACAAATTAATTCAAGAATTTTATGACCTTCAAATAACCCAAAAGTTCTTAAGAAGAAAAAGATCTTTCTTAACAAATTAATTCAAGAATTCTTTCTCCTTCAAAATACTCAAAAGTTCTTAAGAAGAAAAAGATCTTTCTTAACAAATTAATTCAAGAATTTTATGACCTTCAAATAACCCAAAAGTTCTTAAGAAGAAAAAGATCGTTCTAAACAAATTAATTCAAGAATTTTATCTCCTTCAAAATACTCAAAAGTTCTTAAGAAGAAAAAGATCTTTCTTCACAAATTAATTCAAGAATTTTATGACCTTCAAATAACCCAAAAGTTCTTAAGAAGAAAAAGATCTTTCTTAACAAATTAATTCAAGAATTCTTTCTCCTTCAAAATACTCAAAAGTTCTTAAGAAGAAAAAGATCTTTCTTAACAAATTAATTCAAGAATTTTATGACCTTCAAATAACCCAAAAGTTCTTAAGAAGAAAAAGATCTTTCTTAACAAGTTAATTCAAGAATTCTTTCTCCTTCAAAATACTCAAAAGTTCTTAAGGAGAAAAAGAATCATTTTTAATTTAAAAATTCTTTAAAGAAAACGATCCTATTTTTAAGAAATTAATTAATTAAATATTTTTAAAAGATTCTTTTCTGTTTCCTTTAAAATACCCAGAGATCTTTTTCTTTCTACAAGTTAAATAATTTTTTTACCCTGGTGCGACCACCCTGATAATTGTTGCCATGTTCTTGTTGTTATCCTGATGGTTTTCACCATTGTGATGCTGCTGATTGTTTCTCTGTTGATTATTTCCTTTTCCAATATTTCCCTTTCACGACGTTTGTCTCTTCTGAAAGCGCCTCTTGCTGCTTCTCCGGATCAAAATGACAATCAAGGAGATCCATTAGGTCCTTCTTGTCATCCTCCTTGAGTTCCCGTAGCCCCGCAATGGCCACTTTGATACCATCGTGTTTGTCCTTCCCCCAGATGTCCTGCAACTTTGTCATGTCGAAGCCCTGTTCCGCCAAGAAACGTTGAAAGATGACACTCCTCACGATGGTATAGAGAATAGTCCTGAAGTAATCGACAACAATTCTTAGAGAATTCTGCCTGTCCAGAATGTTTGCTGCTCACCCAATTCCTGGAAGTTCTTCTCAATTGTCGTCGCCATGCCCGTGATAACACGATGGAAGACAACTGTTCGCTCCTTCTCTGTTCCTTCAAAACTGACATAACAGCCAGTTTGGCTTTTTCTCTCTGCATCTCAGGTACATAGAGCATTTCAACAACCTCCTGAGCAGCTTCCTTCACCTTATTACGCTCTTCTCCTTCCTCAACTAGCTGCTTCTGTAGCTCTGGCTTTTGCTTTTGAACGTTCTGCTTTTGTACACCATTCTCCTAAACATCTGCTTCCGGTTGCTACGCTGCAGCAGATTTAACATCTTCCTTCTTTACCTCAACAGTAGCTGGAGATGGTTTATTTACCAAAATCTTCGACATAATAGACAATGTTTGAGCGTATCTTGGCACTACCCTCAAACTCATTCCTATCATCTTCATCGCATTTCAAGATGACCTTCTTGAGTTCCTCAAGATGAAATATTTCAAAGTCACCTCACGTTAATTCTCAGCCAGTGGGTAGACATTTGTGAAGCCGACAACGGAGGTTTTGAAGCTTGGGAGAATGTCGTGCCTTGAATGAAAGAATTGAAAAAATTAAAAAAATAAGAAATTTGAAGGAAAATTAAAGAAAAAAATTCTATAAAGTTCAGAACTTTTCCTTTTCTACAAGATTTTGTTAAATTAGTTTTGCAATGAAAGGGTTAAGAATTATGAATTTGCGTGAATATTAATCGTATGAATCTTAAGAGTACTTAAGATATATTGTTTAGAGATTTACAATAATCCTATAGCTTTGATGATTTAATCAATATCTACTTATGTACATAAAATCTAAATCCTTTAAATCTTAAAATTCTCAGTGTTCCGCTAAAGATAAGATCTTCGAATCCTTAAAGCCTTTTAAGTATTTTTTTTAAACAAAAAATAATAAAAAAAAACTTTTGAACTGTTTTAAATTCTAACGTTTAAAAAATATTATGAATCCTAAAATATTTTTTAATGCAAATAACTTTTTACATATTAAAAATTTCTCAACAATTTAAAAAAATAAACTGAAGTTCTGTAAAAGATCAAGAGTTCTATAAAATTTTCTCAAATTATTTGAAGTTAATAAAAAAATTAAGAAAAAAAAAAGAATTCACAAAACAAATTCAAAGTTCTTAAAAACGTCTTAATTTTTTCTTGTTTTTGAGTAAAATAACCTTTCAAAAATCAAACAAAAAGGAATTTAATTAAAAAAAAAAGAATTCTTTATAATTCTACGAAATTTTAATCCTTCTTAAAAATAACACAAAGAATTAAAAAAAAAAAATTGAAGAAAAAAAAGAAATAAAACAGCTAAATTTTTAGATTTTCTAATTCTTTGGTATCAATTCATCAAGAAGCGCGAATCATCTAAAGATTTATAAAAAAAAAATCCAAAACCATTAAAAAAAATAATTTAATAGAACACTGAAAAATATTACTTGAACCAGGAAAAAAAATATCGTAGAAAAATCGACAAAATTAAATCAAATTGAACCAATTGTTCGCTCCTGGAAGCCCCAAAGTGTCCCAATTGTAAATTCCAATTAACTACACCTTCAAAGAGATCACAAAAATGAATCTTCTGACCTTTATTTAACATTATTCTCCCCACAGAAACCGTTCCCTTTTCGCGTTTTCAATGCCTTTTTCTCCACAATTGTTTTCAAATCCCCGCAAACTAAGGGCGTATTATGGAACTATCCGAGTGGTGGGTGGCTGTACTACATTTCTTATGAGCCACCCAGCACTCGGAAAGTTACATATTACGCCCTCTGATTTTGTCTTCCGGAACAAAGAAGGAAAAAAGAATGAATAAAAAATAGCAACTTGGAGTTTGTACACTTTTCTTTCCCGGAACGTTATGATGTGTGCCCGGAAAGTACCATAAGTGCCTGGAAGTTCAGCAGGAGGAATGCCAATTGCATCAGGAGGTTTTTAAGGGATCTTACGAACTTCCTTTTCATCACCCGACTGATCCTTGGTGTCATCTTTGAGTCAAAATCTGAGTCTATAAAAATGCTTCACGAAATTGCAAAGAGGACTTCCTAAATTTATTATTTTGGCCCCTAAATGAAATCAAGGATCAGTCGGATGTTGAAAAGGAGGTTCTTAAGAACGCTTAGAAACACTCTGATGCAATTGGCAGTCCCCCTGCTGAACTTTCAGGCACTTATGGTACTTTCCAGGCACACATCATAACGTTCCGGGAACTTCAAGTTGCTACAAAAAATATATTGAGACAACTTACTTCTTGAGCGCTTCCATGAAGACGTAGGGCACAAATTTTCATTGCTCATGTTAGAGCATAATGATGCCCTTGGAACCGAGATTGCGTGCCATCTGCTCCTCCAGCCAGAGCATAAAGTCCACGAGGGCTGCATGTTCGGGCTTTGCTTTCATCACTTTGTACGTCTGCATACCATACTCTTCAGCTTCCGGAAGAAGTCAATGGTGATTGCGCGCAGCTGATGCCGCTGCCTGGCTGCCGGATTGTTATTCATGTACGGCATTACGCTGGTAATCTACATAGTCCGGGAATTAAAAGACATCACCCAAAAATAGAAAAAATCGAATTTTTCATTAAAAAACTAATTATTTGTTTAAAAATAATGCAATGAAAAGCTTAAAAATTTAGGCAAAGGTTGCTTTGTAAAACTTACATGATATTTAGTACTTTCCGGAGTACTTTGGTGTTGTTTTAAAGTCCAGAACGCTCGGGAAGAAGAAAAAAAAACATAACCTAAAAATATGAGAAAAAATATTAGGATTTTCATGAAAATACCTTGGATACTAGTTTATCCTCCACCACGCAATCATTCTATCACGTTTTATAGACAAGATAATAGAAGAAAAACATACTTACAATGCTTTTTTCCACCAAAAATTGAGAATTTCCATCACAGCGTCAGCGCGTTCCACCATTTTTGCATTTTTTTGCACAAACACTAGCGCCGCGCAGATATTTGGCGGAAACACTAAAAAAATTTCCGAGGGATACCCAAAGTGGCCAAGAGATGAAAGTTCTGTGACCAGATCTGAAATCTCTTGACCACTTTGGCATTAAAAAGTGGAGGAAGTAATGTTCCCGGAAAGATTTTTTCAAAAATTCCCACGGATACCCAGAATGGCCAGGAGATTAAAGTTCTGTGATCAGATCTGCAATCTCTTGGCCACTTTGGCATTAAAAAGTGGAGGATGCAATGTTTCCGGAAAGATTTTTCAAAAATTCCCACGGATACCCAGAATGGCCAGGAGATGACAGTTCTGTGATCAGATCTGAAGTCTCTTGGCCACTTTGACATTAAAAAGTGGAGGAAGCAATGTTTCCGGAAAGATTTTTCAAAAATTCCCACGGATACCCAGAATGGCCAGGAGATGAAAGTTCTGTGATCAGATCTGCAATCTCTTGGCCACTTTGGCATTAAAAAGTGGAGGAAGCAATGTTTCCGGAAAGATTTTTCAAAAATTCCCACGGATACCCAGAATGGCCAGGAGATGACAGTTCTGTGATCAGATCTGAAGTCTCTTGGCCACTTTGACATTAAAAAGTGGAGGAAGCAATGTTTCCGGAAAGATTTTTCAAAAATTCCCACGGATACCCAGAATGGCCAGGAGATGATCAGATCTGATGTCTCTTGGCCACTTTGGCATTAAAAAGTGGAGGAAGTAATGTTTCCGGGAAGATTTCAAAACTTTTCCCACGGACACCCATAATTTTTAGGGAAAAATGTTAAAAATAAGTGCAGACCCTAGTCAGACTGTGGAGTTACAGTGGTTCTAGGATGTGCACTTTTGAATCCAGGATCTGGATCCACGGTGATGTATTTGTAGTTCCGCATTCTGTATTCACGGTGGACTTTGGAAATAAGACTACTGTGGATATACTGTGCACCCACTGTGGAGTTACTGCAGGAAATACGTCCACTGTGCAGCTACAGTGGACGCACTCCACACCCTGGAGTATTTGTGGACTCCACAGCCCACTTTACTGGGTAAGAATTGCGAATTTACACTTTAATTCTCGCTCAATCAGTTTAATACAATTTTAGAGATACTTCTTACCTACACAGAGAGAAATCATCTAAAAAGATAACTAAAGTTTACATTTACACTTTAATGCAATAATAGTAAAAGTTCATAAATCAAAAGGCTAATCCATTTCAATTTTAATTAACAATAACATTTTTCATATAAACCAAAAAAAAACAATTCTAAAAAGAGTAAACCTACATATATTTATTTTTGCTGTGTGACATTTAAAATTTATTGCTGATATAGCTGAGTGGGAAGAAAAGGGTAAAATAACACATCATATATGCTTCATAAAATATCATTTCGCTTCATGAAAATTACAAAGAAAATATCATGAATGGAATTTCCATGTCGCATCACCTGTTTATTTTCAATTTCATTATTTGATTCTGCAAGAGATAAAAATTTTACCTTTTTCTCGATTACCGAAAACTTTTTTTTATGTGATGCAGCTCCCCAGAACATTCGGTAAATTGTGCTATGTTGTACATGCAACACGAGGAAAGTTTGTAATCCAAAAAACATTTCACTTTTGGTACTTAAGGCGAAATGGAAGTAAATTTGTTGCAATAAAATACTCTAATGTTCACACAATTTCACTTATGCGCACCCTCACCTCGTGAAATATTTTATGGAGGAATGGAAAATTTATAAAACTTTCCTAGAATTGTTATCTTATGTTTCGAAGGAACTGTATATGAAATAAAAAAATACTCTGTCTTCTGCATCTACATACACAGAACAACTTTTCTACTACGTCGTATGAAAAGACTTCCAAAAATTGCATAACAAAATTATTATTAGTCGAAAGCACTCACAAAGGAAGAAACGAAGATGAGTACATGAGAAAGATGAGAAAAGGTGTGAGACATATTTTTTATGAAATTTCTCCAACAATTTGCCTTAAACACTGCATTCGATTAAAAAAAAAGTAGAAGGAACTTATAGAAAAGTTCAAGGGGAAATAAGTAAGTTTCTTATCTTTTAATACCGTAGATTACGTGCAGCCCAATATTAATTAAAAATATATAGGAACTGGTTTGAGATTTCTTTGCGCACAAACGTGCTCTTCTCGGGCGCACAAAAAATTGTAAATTTCGGCGGATTTAATCCAGCATTTGTACATGTAAATTAGTGCAGATTGCTCTGTGAGACGTGGTGTGTTCCGTGGTTGCGTTGTGGGAGGTGACTGCAGCGTCTTAGTCCTGAAATCTTCAAAATTGGTGCTCATTTTGGCACACGAGGCGATTCATCCAGCAAAAAACAGCATCATTGAACTTATCAGTGTGTGCAAACAGTTATCAACTTGGACTCTGTGTAACAAGGGGTTCATCATCGAGGCTACAAGTGCTTCAGTGTTGGATTTTTCGCTCATTAATCTGGAATTTAATTTATTTCTGCGTGGATTTTCGGATTTCTGCAGTTCGTCGCGACGCTTCTGTGACATCTCGGAGCAGTGATCCTCGCCCAGACTGTAATATTGCAATTGCGTACATCTCAAAGTAGAAGATGTCGGGGAAGAGAGAAGCTGGTGCCGAACTCTTAAAGCCAGATTCCATGGAAGATTTAATTGGATTATCGCAGGACTTTGATGAGGGTGGCACTGACAATACAATCGTACAGGATCCGGAAATGGACCTTGATTGTAATCAAGAGTCGCCTGTAAAGTCTGCGGAATCCAGTGGAAAGAAACCTAAACCGAAAAAACGCTTTAAAGATATGACCCCAGAAGAAAAATCAGAGATTAGAGAGAGAGAGAGAAAGTGGAAGAGGGAGAAGAAAGCACAAAGGCAACGTGAACTTGATTCACAACGCTTTAGCAGCACTCCAGTTCTTGGCACTAAGAAATCCTCTCACGGTTCTGATTCTAATGGCGTCAAAAGCAAGAAAAGTATGGAGGAACTCGAAGAGTTGCGATTGAGACTGACGGCTCTGTCATCTTCATCCAGCATCTCCAAGGGTGCCTCTTCTAGAAACTCAAACGTTAATACTGATCAAAACTCACGGATGTTGGCAGCTCAGGCACAAGATTTATCACAGGTTAGCCCACTTCCGTCTGGCAGTGCAGAGCCTGCACAATCTGTACCTAAAATGCGGCCGAGTAATTCCAGGAGCCAAAAGAGAAATCGCGAAGAAATATCTGATGAACAAATTTCCATGGAGAAACCACAGAAGAAAAAGATGAAAGATGGTATCTCTTACAGGGATGCCACACCCGAGCACTTCAAGTTGTACATCAACAAGATGACTCAGGGCGAGCGTTTGACTGGCACGGAAGTATCTCTTTTGGCATCACAATTACAGCTAGCTGTGGTGAAGGTATGCCTTGAAGGGACTAGTGCTCAAAATGCTGGGACTCCGATCATTACGGCCAATTTCATCACAAAGGATGGATATTGTGTCGTGAGTGGCAATAAGCCAACGTACGAGTGGGTAAAGTCGAACTTTCGTAAGATCTTCTCCCTGAACAATGAAACATTGATTTTAACTGAAGGAGAAACCCTCAGGGATAGGCATGCAGCCACAATCTTTGTGCCGCAGCCCAGATTGGAACTGGCTAAGCTCATGCAGCTCATTGCCAAGCTAAACCCTGATCTCCAGGTGGAAAAATGGATGGTAAGGAACGTCACCAACCATGCTGACGGCTCCACAATCATCCATTTACTTGTGGATGACAACGGGAGAAGCTTGATCGAGGCTAGACGATGCAGCGTCCTCTGCGGCATTGGTCTGGCCTCAGTTCGATTCCAAAAGGATCTCAAGAGGATTGATGAAACAGAAGCCGTAGAGATGGACACCGAGGACACCCAGGACCCCGGCATCGGCCATGCCTGATTTTCACAACGCGGGATCATCATTGGAAAGTGAAATGATTTTTTTTTTTTAATGAAATAATTTTTAAAGCCGGCGTGATTGATGTAAAGGACCACTTGAGTCCAACATTGTATTCACTGCTCGACTGTATTTTTGAATTAATAAAAACCAATCTACCAATCTACCAAAAATATATATATTTAATAAAAAGGCTGGCGAATATAAGTGGGCACAATTTTAAAACATGTAGAATATAGTATGTATATAACATATATATTATTATTATCATATAAGGGATGGTCACGTTATTTTGGAAACTCTACAGGAACAAAATGGCCAAAATGTGAGAATTTCAAATAAATTTTTTGAGCACAAAAATTTATTTTCTAAATCAAAAATACTGAATTCTTATCAGTATTTGGCCATTTAACAAGAGTGCAAGCAGATTTCAAAATTTTGGTTTAAAAATTGGCTTGAAAATCGCTCTTGAAAGTCCCCGAGTTTCCAAAATAACGTGACCATCCCTTATATTATCTATACATGTTTGTCCCTTTAGCTTCAGTACCAATATTTCTTTCTCAACAAAAATTTTTCTAACAATAATTAGTTGTTTTCCTACCTCGTGGTTTACTTACAGATTTAACCACACAAAATTTGTGTTGTGGAAAGAAGGTAACTCCCAATTTATATTTCAAATGATTTTGTATATAACCTTTTATGTATCAGAATAACAAAAAAAAACATTATATTCTTGCAAAATTCCATTGTAAACCGAATTGTAAAAAAATGTTATTACTAATTGCCCATCCAATATTATTATAAAACAACAATAGCAATGAATGTTTGTTTTTCAAAATATATACCAAACAACCACAAGCATGGAGATCAAATGAGTTGCCTTGCAGGGATAGATTCTGATCAGAAACACAGCCTTTTTCCACGATTTTTCTCCGATATTATGAATATTATTGTGTTTGTGAAAGCATTGTTATTCTTGGAAGTTTTCAGAAATGTTCCGAGAGATTTTGATATACACACACAATCAAATAAGTGGAGAAAAATTGTTAAAAAAAATACTGCATTTCAGATCAGATCCTGCTTTAAAAAATTCTTTTGAGATAGATATTTTTTTTATTTTAATTCAAAGCACATTAATTTATTTCTTATTTACTGTAATTTAAACACAATAATATATCTATATTATTTAATGTTTACTTTAACTATAACGAGTTCTCCCATACATTTTTGTATCTTATAACTGGATGCCTTTTGGCTGACTTTTATTATAATGAACTTTTTTGAGCGTTATAGAGCGGTCGAAAATTGTTTAAAAAAAATTGTAAAACTTTACTTTTAACTTTTATGGAACATTTTGCTTTTCATAAGCATTGTTTGTATATGTTCGGTCAATGGTTATGATTCTGGAGGAAAACACAGAAGAGATCTCAGATAAATAAATATGAATTTAATTTAATTAAATTTTGAAGAAATGCGTTTCCACAGGAAAAGTGAATAAAGTTCCTCGATATGAAGAAAATTGTGTCTTCTCACATGATGAATTCACCAAGTAATTCTCACCCACACCCACTGTCAACCCTAATTGCAATGCTAAAACCACTGGAAGAGATGAGAATTTATTTTAATGGTAAGAGGGTAAAAGGGGTAAGTGTAATCACTTCATCACACTTGACTGTACTTTCAAGTAAGATAGCATTTGGAGAGAAAGTTTGAAATTTCAGCAGTGTGTATATGTCACGAATTCAGCAAAACTAAAAGTCAATGCTGAATTTTACCTTTCATTGAAAATGGGCTCGTTTATATATTATCATGTGATAAAATATCGAGGATATATTTACGTTTCAGCTCCTTTCTAACTTTTCTTTCTAACTCTCCCAAAAAGCATTACTCCAATTGAGGTTGTCAACTTTATTAAACGCCTCAATATCCAATATTAATCAAGGGGATGCACAATAGGCTCACATGGGCCACAGTGCACGAGATGAAAGTCTCCGAACCCCATTTAACGTAACGTAACTTTTCGTCTTCTTATTTAACGTTGATTATTAAATACTTATATATTAGAACTAGAAAAAAAACAGCAAACGTAAAATCATTCCTAATTTTATTTGTATGATATGGGTAAATTGTATTTAAAAAAAAGTCCCCTTTCAGCATCACTTTTCACAAGAATTCATTTATAAAATTTTCAACTTTGTCTACCATCATTCCTCCCTCCTGTGTGTGGATTGTGCTGATGGTCTGGGATGGGGAAAAATTTGCTTATGAAAAGCAAAATGTTTCATAAAAGTTTCACGTGAACAAGAGTCTAAAACAAATCCAATAATACTTTGTTCGTAAAAAGTTTCTATATTTGTTTGTTGTTAGATGACATTTATGGGGTGAGAGCGTGAAATTCTTCAGGTGCTCGGACATAGTGATAATAAATTATAAGGAAAATTTTTCATTTATTTGAGAGACAAGTGGCATAGTATTTTTTGAGAAATTAGTAAATGGCCTATCAAGTAACAAAGAAATAATCCATGAAGTGGAACATCGATTAACTTGCTTTAATCGCTTTTTCTCTTATTATTCCAGAAAAAAACTAAAAACTTATTACTATGTATTGGGATTTGGGACATCTTATATTTACGCAAAAAAAAACGAAATTTGAAAAAAAAACTGATATGTATGGAAAAGCAGTATGCGTAAATATAAGATGACCCAATAATATAAAAAAAGTATATTTGTCAATTGTTCCTTTTCTCCCCCTTTTATTGTGCCTCATATTAAAATCACTTTTACTCACTTTATGCTGGAGGGTTAAAGCACGGATTCTGTAAATAAAATAAACCATGCATTGAGATTTTTCTATATTTACATATTTACATTTTTCTTACAAGTTCGCTATTTTTTATGAAATTTGCATATCTTTTCCTATGGTTATATAGATATGTTGGAGTACTCCTAGTACTCTATACTTTCACCCTGATATTCCTATATCACGGCTACAAATGAAGTTTACTCACACGTGATTGAATAGCAGCTCAGGTTAACTAATAATTTAATAACTAAAATGTTCTTTACACCTTTGATTTTAGAAAATTAAACGATTTGTTTTAATAACATTAATCAATTAAACAACAAGAAGGGTGAATGATGTGAGAGCAATCAAAATTATCGTGATAAAAATATCAATGAAAAAAATATATAAGATAAAGAAAAAATTAATGTACATAAATAAGAAGGATATACAGAATGTATTTTTACCAATATACCTAATTTCTAAATATTCAGTAATACCTACATACCGTACTTACCATTAGCGAAGATCTAATTTCAAACAATTGAAATACTTAAAAACTCTTAGATACCATTTTAATATTAGGGGAGAGCGGGGTTAAAAAAGTCACTAAAGGGTTTAGGAAAAGCTCAAAATATCATATTTCCCAAACAGATAAAGCGAAATGTATAGCTCAATTTTTTAGGATATTTCTTGCCCTACAACTCTTTCTCAGATCATTTTGTTCTATATAGCTAGGAAATATGATATTTTAAGCTTTTTCCAAACCCTTAAGTGACTTTATTAGCACCGCCCTCCCCTATACACGTACCTAAGACAGGAAAATTTATTTAAAGTTTGGAACTTGAGAGTTGTACTTTCTATATGATTTTGTTAGGTTTCTGAGGTACTCAGTCAGTATAGAAGATTACAAGCTCAGGAAGTTGAGCATTGTGCATAAATTCATCGCTCAACCTTGTTTTTGCTCGCCTTTTACCATGGCAGACCTTTTACTTAATAAAACCTTCTCCCTTCGTCATTTGGTACCAATGTGCTGCGGGAGCTTCTCTATATGTATGTGCAGTCGCTTTCTGGTGAAATGAATTTTCACGCCACGGTTGGTACCATCTGCATATTTGTCCTCTTATTGCTGTTACTGTTCAAATACCTTAAACACAGAGGGTTATGCCAAAAAATTTCATGAAACACGCTTGGTATGAATGGTTGAGTTGAAAGTTGAAAAACACCAGAAATGAGAAAAAGACAATAATTTAGCATTTTATCTTAGGAGAAAAATTGTGTCAAATCGTTCATGCTCCATTCTTCCATTTTCATCTTTCGAGGGTCTTCCCTGGTTAAAAAGAAACGAAAAGGCAGAAGAAAGGAGCTTTTATGGAAGAGAAAACAAACTAAGCCATTTTTATTGCGGACTCACTAAACATTTCACCATGAAAATCGTTGAGGAACATTATAAAAGGGTGCGTGTAGGTGTAAGAAAATGGAACAACAAAGAAATGAAATCGGGAAATAAAACTTCTCTCAAATATTTCTGCTCCAAGTGTCTTGAGAAAAGCCACCCCTTGGAGAGGTGATGACACAGATATCATCGCCCTACGGCAATTTACCTTTTAAATATATGGATCACATTGCGAATTCTGGAGAGAGCTAGGGTATATTTATGTATACATTATTGTCTTTGGTAGATTTTTCCTACACAGAGTAGCTTTATTTGGCGCATGAAAGATATACCTTTTAGTTACCCAACCCTATGTGAATGTCTATAAGTGCAAATTCTTTAAGAGTGTGATCCACACGAATGTGGCTATATGTGACAGTGTTACCCACCCCTTAGCTTACTGAAAGGCCATTCTCCTCCAAAGTTTTTCGGCATGATATTTACAACATCAGACCATTCACATGGCCTGTCACCAGCACACCAAATGGTCTCCCCTGCTGTTTTCATTCAGCAAGGGTTCTATTGAAGGCGATAGCATCGTCTGATTGAAGGGTTAAAATTTGGCCATCAGAACCTGGGTTGAATCAATTCATTGTGGACACCTGAAGGCTATATCCTAAGCTGTCGGTCGATGAATTGAGTTTGTGGATTCAATAGAACATGATTGATTCGATAACACACTAATGTGTTCTCGTGGGGTGACTCCAATAAAATGATTATCGATTTCATACCAAATTGCCTCCGCAGAAAAATCGTACAAGCCTTATTGAATTGAAAATGATAGAGCCTTGTACCCAGGCAATTTGTAACAAAATCGCACAAGCTATTAAAAGAATTTACAACACGTTTCACCCAGGGTACAAAAGCTTTTCACAAATCTTCAATAACGTGTTCTGTTTTACAGTTACTGAAAATTAAAAAAAAGACATCTAAAAAAGGTACCACTTGATACATCAAGACTTAATCAATAAATTATAGGTAGGTGAAGTAGTGCAAAAATAGGTTGTATATTCCTTGTTTGTGGAATGCAAACTAATTATATAGGAAATTTATTGTGTAACTGAAAATCATAAGCTCTTAATTAGAAAAAAAATATACCCATGTACATATAAGGTATATTATTTTAAAACACTCTAAACAAAATTCTAACAGAGCTGAGATGAAGATACTTATATAATATCGTAACTAAATCTATATAATAAAGAAAGGTCTGTTTGTTGGTAATCGTCGTTCCGACTTTTCTATACAAATCCGCACCGTTTGTCCGATCGCGATGAAATTTGGTACAGAGGCCCCTTATAACAGGTGGTTTCAGATGGCCGTATTCATTTTCCCCTCAAAGACCCCCTTCAGGTAGCCCCCATAGAAATTTCATGCAGTTTTTGCAAATTTTTGAATTCGGCGCCTAAAGTGTTGTATGAAAATGATTTCTTTTCTTTGCGAATTTTTCTTTTGGGATTGATAAGTGGCCCAAATCTGCCTTTAAACCATCACAATTTATTTTCTCTCTAAAATTTGCGCGAAGCGCAACAAATCCCCGCGAAGCGGGGCGAGGTAAATTGGAGCGAAGCGACAATTTACTTCGTAACTCAATAAATACACATTAAAGCGACTAACAGAAAAGTTAGAATGGAAAAAAAACATGGCACGTTTCATCTAATATCTATTTTCAGAAAAAGAATTTTGAGTTTATTATCTTTTTTTTTAATTCCTCATTTATTTACATACGAGGTAAATTGTCGCTTCGCTCCAATTTACCTCGCCCCGCTTCGCGGAGATTTGTTGCGCTTCGCGCGAATTTTAGAGAGAAAATAAATTGTAATGGTTTAAAGGTAGATTAGGGCCACTTATCAATTCCGGAAAAAAAATTGAAAAGAGAAGAAATCATATTCACACGATATTCCCGGCGCCAAATTCAAAAATTCGCAAAAACTGCATGAACTTTATATGGGGGCTACCTGAAGGGGGGCTTTGGGGGGAAAGGAGCCTATGTACCAAAGGCAAGGGGATGGTTTAACCTCATTTTCAGTGAAGAAAAGTCACTTTTTGTTGAACAAAATGTATGAGGAATGTGGGAGTCAAAACGCGGGATCTGACCTTTAGAAAATACTCTTTTATTATTTCTGCGACGTTTCGGAGCTTTATTTCTCCTTCCTCAGGCATTAATAATTGAGGGTATTTTTGTCAAATTAATTTTCACTTTCTGCATCCACTTTACATCAATTACGGTTCTCATCACCATGGCTTTTTGACTTGGACAATGTATGAGGAATTCTCGAATCTCGCTCAATCTCGACCGATTCCCGAGAAACACTTTAACTTTTTTTATATTAATAATGTTATTTCGATAATGAGATAGGGATCAATCGAAAGCTAATTAAATGTACTTTCGATTGCAAGTGGAATTGTGCAAACTGATCCCTTATTTTGATCGGAAGAACCTGCTGCCTCACTAAAAGTACTGATTTCTCGGGGTTGGGCATCCCCCTGACCAAACATCGCGATCGGTCAAACGGTGTGGATTTGTATAGAAAAGAAGGAACGACGATTACCAACAAACAGACCTTTCTAGATGAGACTCATCCCAGTTATTTCCTTTCTGTAAAAAGGAAGCTGCTATTGCGTGATTCGACCCCCGAATAATAAGATGAAAAACGCGTGGAGAAGAGGTCGAGGGATGAAGACTTAATTGAATAGGTGTGGGAGAGACAACATTTATATAGTAAACAAAGACCAAGCATCCTTTATTCAGAACCCAGGCGAGACATATGACCAAATGGCCAGAGTAATTATTTGACCCAGTGAAAAGGATGGCAAAAATAATCCCCAGAGCAAATCCACTGCAGATGGCTTAAATTGAATATATCGCTGAAGTGAATGAATCAATTTCCTCCACGTTCCCTCAACAACGCACAAAAGCACGCTGATAATAATGACAAAACCCTATCCCCTAGCAAAACCATATATAGGTGAGCACTTGAGGGGAAAGGTCAGACGGGAGCATGTATAGTCATAAAAATGTCACATAAAGCTCACAATGGTAGATGCATAAAATCCCCAAAATGTGGTATTTTGCAAAGAGCTTCCATTCGGTTGACTTTTCCATAAAGCTCCATAGCATCGCATACACTACTTATAAAGTATGCAACTTTCAAACACATTCAATGGCCCGACCGACACCCCATATATAGTACAGCTTCAATTACTGCAACACCAACATCATATGTGTATGATGCAATCGCAAAATTGAATCTCGGAAACTCAATTTGTTTTTGCAATATCCCCCGATGGAATAGCAAAGGCTTTACAATGAGGATCTCTGCATGAAAAAAATGTTTCTATTTTAGGATTTTCGCAATATCCTTTAACAAAATGTGGTCCATAGAAAATCCTGAACGAGCTGTTGAATATTATATTTTTAATCTTTAAATTTTATTAAGGAAAAAGTTTGTTTTTTATGGAAGTGTCTTTTATTTAAATCATGCATAAAGATTTGTAACCAATAAAATTAATTTCATACAAAGGCTTATTAAAGCCAAATATTTTTATAGTCGGTAAAACAATATTTTTCATATCAATCTTTATTTTTAACATAAATTTCATTATTTTTTTTATTATAGAAAGTAGAGTAAGTTTGATGCAATGTTTAATGCCGTAACTCATTAAAGAGGAATGGGATATGTTGTGCATGATATGCAATTATTTTGATAGCCCTTATCTATGGATAATTTGGAAGATTATTTGAATTAATTACATGCATTTGCAAGGTTTGCAGTTTTTACCTCACAGTGGTGGTTAGGTTTTATGTCTGGATTGAAAGTAAATTTGCATTTTATGATAATTGAAAGTACTATGTGTACAAATCAGGATAATTATACGATTATATTGATATAAGGCAAATAAATACATTCGTTGGAATTTATACTAGTTTTATGCAAATATTTATGGTATTTGATGTCAATGCGTGTTTGTTCATTTATTTTAAGGGCATAGAGTGTGGGTGGTTTTAACACTATGAATATGAATCTAGTTATAGTAATCATCATTGAAATAAAATAGTTATATCTTAGGGATATTTTTAAATTTTTAGATATATTAAGCTTGGTTTATAAAAAGAATTAGTCAACTTAAAATTTAAATGTTCCCTTCTACACAGAATTACAACACAAGTTTCACTAAATCTCAAATCGACTGCTCTTTAAATTCAATTTTCGTCATCTCTTTTATTGCTCCACACTGTATGAGATTGGGTTTTCACAGTAACTCAAAGGGGCTTACCGCTAAATTACTTCTTGTAGGAATCATCAACATAACGTCGATCAGGCAATGCAATTAAGTTTCTGCAACGGACGGGGAACTTTATCTGCTTTGAAGATTTGCCTATGTCATGTGGCATCGTCCTACAGGAAGCGTTGAACGTGCAATTAGCAAACACCATGATATTCTGTCCTTTCAATCTCTTTGGCTTAATGATTTTAGCCGAAATCCTGATAGTTCTCAATCAGAGGCCATTAGTTTGATTGCATTATTCCTTTTCACTACAGACAGGTATTGGTTAACGTCGCAGGGATATACTCTTCTCTTCTTTCATAAAAGTCAAATATTTAATGTAATAAATGAATTGAATGGGTTTAAATTAATATCCCGTATTTATTTATGTGTCTGGAATATTTTTTCAATAAATTGAAGAAGATAGCGTGTAGTGAAGTGACAGTTTGTAAACACAGCTCAATATAGAGAATGAGTAATCCTTCATGCTGATCCGGCGATACGTGCAGAATCTCGGGAAGTAGTGAAGCTGTAGATCTAATCGAGGATCTAATCGACGAAAGGGAGTGGTTTTATGGTGCACCAATCCAATAATTCAGGCATAGCCACCACTCGATATCAGTGAGCAAACACCACCCCACCCACTTAGTTATTAATGGGAAATTATTCAGTGTGCCACCGCATGAGCAAGAGTTGAATGATGCTGGCACCGGAAGAGTGGTGTGAGAAAATGTGTGTATACAGGAAAAACCCTTACACAGCACATTGTTAGCTCGTCCTTTTGTATTTAAATGGTTGGTAGTTGAATCGCCACCTTTGCATGCCACCCTTTCACCCGCCTTCCATTATACTTTCACCCAGACTTGTTCCACCCTCTATATATTTATGGCAGAATAGAATAACCATTTAATCGATACTGTAATTATGCAAAATGCAAATTTAATTTAAACCCCATTCTAACCACCTTCTCTTGCATTAATTTCCCAATCAAATTTTCTCATCTATTCCCACAACAACAGAAACAGAATGCATAAATGATATATAATTTATGTGTCGTGTCTTCTCAGCCTGAAGAAGTTATTTGAAATAACATAATTTAAAGGATGTCATGCACAATACAAGGGCGAAGTACCTAATTGAAGGAAACGCAGAAAACAATTTTAACCCACCCAGTCTTGTAGGGAATCAAAAAATGATAAAGAATCGCCAAAAATATTCACCATTTTCCACTGGGGTCACAACGAAAAAAGCCAATAAAGTTTTGTAAAAATTCAAAAAAATTGGCCGCCATTCGCCATTTTGTCTCTTTCAATGCATGAAGCATATGTTTCAATGCTTCGTCATGAGCTTGTTGATGACAGTTTGACATTTCATTTTTTTTTTGGGAGAAAATAAAAAAAAATTGCGTATTTTTTAGTTTAATTATTGTGGTAAATGTGTTTTACGTGTTATTGAAGAGTGATTTTTATATCTGAATACCTGAAGGATGAATTCCCGCACAGCCTGTGACCGTCTCAGCGAGCACATCATTGGTCGTGGAAAAGGTCTTGGGAAAGGTGGTGCCAAGAAACATCGTAAGGTTTTGCGTGACATCATCCAGGGAATCACAAAACCAGCAATCCATCATCTTGTCCGTCGTGGTGGTGTGAAACGCAAAGGATTCCAGCGCAGAGGATCTCTCAATTCGTGAAAAAGTCATCTTCAAGACGATCCACGACCATTGTTTTTGGATTGCTTTGTTTTGTAACGAGAGATGTGCTCGCTGAGACGGTCACAAGCTGTGCGGGAATTCATCCTTCAGGTATTCAGATATAAAAATCACTCTCGATCAACACGTAAAACACATTTACCACGATAATTAAACTAAAAAATACGCAATTTTTTTTATTTTTTCCAAAAAAAAATGAATGAAATGTCAAACTCTCATAGACAAGCTCATGACGAAGCATTGAAACATATGATTCATGCATTGAAATGAACAAAATGGCGAATGGCGGCCAATTTTTTTGAATTTTTACAAAACTTTATTGGCTTTTTTCGTTGTGACCCCAGTGGAAAATGGTGAATATTTTTGGCGATTCTTTATCCTTTTTTGATTCCCTACAAGACTGGGTGGGTTAAAATTGTTTTCTGCGTTTCCTTCAATTAGGTACTTCGCCCTTGTATTGTGCATAACATCCTTTGTCTATAGGTTAAAAAAAAATATACTTATTTATGAATTTAAATGCATATAAATTAAATTGATGGTTACCATGTTCCATGTTTCACAGAGATCTCATATAAATAATTTTTAGCCATGGGTACATACTTTTTTTTTAAGAATCACAAGACGAGAAGTTAAAATTAGTACCAAACCCTGACAAACAAACATAACATAACATAAAAAATAATGATGCAATGTTCGCACAGAAGTGTTAAAGACGTTGAAAACAAATCTATCCTTTCTAAGTAAGTTTTCTCAGGCTTTTCCTCTTCTCGTTCTTTTTCATCTACCAAATGAATTCTCTGTAGAGTCCAATTTACTCCCAAATGATCATAAATCCGTTTGAAGAGTTGGTGCGAAATGAAAATTAATTGACACGGAGTCAATGATGACTGTAAGTGGTTCAAAGATCTTTCGATAGCAGGATGAGAAAACTTACAAATAGAAAAATCACGCTGCTGAAATGGCCATAAATCACACTCACTGTATGGAATTATTTGATAAATAAGCGTGATTAATGAGGACGAGACTTGTGGGTGCAACCGCCGTGCAGCAATGTGTGAAGCAAGTTAATTGCTTTATCAACCGAAATGGCAGCCACAATTGAAGACAAATGGAATTTCAACACTTTAAATGTTTGCAATTTGCACCCAAGTATGTTGTCCCATTTGGATCAATTCTCACAAATTACTGTATTACAGCGACAGTATTTAATTGATTGTAATCATGTAATATGTATACCGAATTTTTGGAACCTCAATTGCCACCCAATGCAGAAATGCACTGCGCATTTCGATTTCACTCTGCTATAATCCCTAATTAATGTGCAATTAAAATTAAAGTAGATTTACTAATTGTGTTTATGTGGTTATTTTAATATTTTTAAAATTCGGCATTAAGCATTTTAATTTTCATACAATAGATCTTTGATTTTTATTTATATGTTTTTTTTTAACAATATTTTGCAGTATTTTATTTCTTAAAACCTTGAGATGTTTATATGTACACAAACACATCAAATAAAAAATTATTTATTTAAAATATGTATATAGTAACTATATGTAACTGAATTGTAATAAAAATATTTCGCTAGACCTATCGTATATACATAAATCTTGATACAACCTTTGATTAATTTGGAATATCTGTGCTGTGCCATAAAGTGAACAATTTAAGCAGGATTTTGGGTGTGTAGGAATGTGAAATTTCCAATCTGTGGCACATTTTCTAGCACAGTATCTCCACAATTTAATAACCAAAGAGCCACAGGAGCCAATTGTTGTGGATTTTTCTGTGTTGGATTTTCACTAAAATATGCATTTTACGACCACCTCCCCTTATTGCCTCCCAGTGACGAGTTTCCTACCACTCGGACCGACTTTTTTTTTGTCTTCCATTCCATTTTCAGGGTAACAAAATAAATAGGGGAAAACATGATGCTCCGCTGAATTATGCAGTCCAATTTACATTTTTATTGCAGATAATTCAGTTTATACTTTCGGATGCAGTGTAGTTTTGTGTATAATTGTCCTAGGTAAAAATCATGGTGCCACGGGAGTTGCAAGGGAGAAATGAGAGAAAAAAAGAATTGTACAAACTAACTCCAAAATGTGCCTTTTCACTTCTCCATTCATGCAAAAAAAAACGTGCCTCCCATTTTCACCATCCCCCATATTACTTTTGAACAGAAAGTAAAATAAAATAAAATGAGTAGAGCAGAATTTTCCACCGGCTCATTGAATTGTTTTCCAAAGTTGGATACCTTCTATATTGCCATAGTAAATTTTATTTCTCGCCTCCGTGGCTCCAACTTGGGATGAATTAAAAATTAAATTTTTCATTGAACGTAAAATAACACCCGCAAGTCTCAAGAATCTACAGTGTGCTATTGTTAGGGAGTACCATGGAACGCAGAAGAGTTTTTAATTTTTAAACAATATTGATTTTGCAGCATTGTGCAACAAATAAGCCAATTTTAAGCTGCAAAATATTACGGGATTGTGAAGTTTTATTTTGAACATTGATAGCAATATTTCAAACTAAACTAATGATAAAAAGATTTAATTGAAAATGTAGGTATGTTGTAGAAAGGGAAATGTAGAAAAATTTTAAATAAAAAAGTGAATTATATTATGTAGGTATGCCTCAAAGCTAACAATATAATATTTCCTTACATAAAGTTTTTTTTACCTTACTTCGTTACATTATAGATCATTCATAACTTCTAAAAGCAAATCTATTAAAATTTTCATGCCCACATAATCTATATAATAAAGAAAGGCCTGTTTGTTGGTAATCGTCGTTCCGACTTTTCTATACAAATCCACACCGTTTGTCCGATCGCGATGAAATTTGGTACAGAGGCTCCTTATATCAGGCGGTTTCAGATGGCCGTATTCATTTTCCCCCCAAAGCCCCCCTTCAGGTAGCCCTCATATAAAGTTCATGCAGTTTTTGCAAATTTTTGAATTTGGTGCCTAAAGTGTTGTATGAAAATGATTTCTTCTCTTTGCAAAATTTTTTTCCGGGATTGATAAGTGAACTCAAACTACTTATAATCCATTACAATTTTTTCTTCAAAAATTGCGCGAAGCGCAACAAATCCCCGCGAAGCGGGGCGAGGTAAATTGGAGCGAAGCGACAATTTACCTCGTATTTTCTATATTTTATTCTTCTTAAATTTCTTGTAGGTTGTACGTCTTCGTCAAAATAGTAGATTCATAATCTAAAATTTTTGGGAAGCTGGACTGTGTTCCGGGTAGTTTAACAGACATTGAAGCAATTTCACATGCAGCTCCAACAAGTTGCCCCAAAGACACAGTTTGTTGTCCCAATTTTGCCAGAAGATGAGCGAGTGCACCAATAAAAGCATCTCCAGCCCCTGTTGTGTCAACCACATTGTCCATAGGAGAAATTTTCACGTGAATACATGTGGAAGAAGATTTTTCGCAAAAAACTGCTCCATTGGATCCCAATGTAATGATTACCGTGTTGGCCCCCATCTTTTGTAGTTCCCTGATGACATTCTTTGCTTGCTGAACAGTGTTCACGGGCAACTTAGTCATAATAGCTGCTTCAGATTCATTTACGCATAAGATTGTGGGAAGTTCAATAAGTTTCCGGTGTGTATTCTCAAGTGCTGGTGCAGCATTGAGAATCGACACGCCGGAGAAAAGTTCCAGAGCACGTATTGTGGCATCTACGGGTGTTTCTAATTGGCAAACGAGTACCCTTGCCCGGGGGAATTTTGCAGCTGCAGCCTCGGCATCCGGAACGGAAAGAGAATTATTGGCTCCCACAACAATGACTATGTGATTCGCCCCATCAGACACGGATACATTAATCTGGGCTATTCCTGTGCTTTGACCATCAATCAGGCCAAAGTGGGTGATGTCAACGCCTTCTCTCTGGAGATGATCTCTATACTCAATTCCCCAAGAGTCCTGACCCGCTTTCCCTACCATGACGCATCGACTACCGAGCCTTGCTGCTGCAACGCACTGATTTGCACCCTTCCCACCAAATCCTGTTGCGAACTTACTTCCATGAATTGTCTCACCAACTTGTGGTAGTCTCGGGACATAGCTATAATTTGGAATATCATAGATTAGGAGAGAGAGTACTGAATAAAACTCCGCTTTAACTTTCTTTACCTGATAAAATCCATTATGCAGCTCCCCAAGACGACAACATCAAAATCTTCATCCATTTTTAATAGAATTCTTGTCTCCTACTCACAAATGATCTAATACATGATCTCAACTTGAGAAAATTATCTGCACTCTTGTCAGCTGATAAACGTTTTTTTCGCTTCCATTGGATCACGTCAAAGATAAGCGTGTCAACAATTTGGTTGGATGACATCCATCTTATTGATTACATAACAAAGTCTCTGAAGAAAATCTCAACTCCCTTTCAATATCCCAAAAGATGAATAACATCCACAAAATTTTTTTCTTGCCTAATTCAAAATATTATTTGCCAACTAGTTAATTTACAGAAAATAATTCACCTAAAGATCTCCTAAATTACTTTCTCAAAGCAGAAGGCTGAGGGCAACGGTAGGGAGCCAATTCAATCTCTGCTTCGTGGTAACTATGACGACCGTACAGGAAGTACTCCGGAACTTTGTATTCCGCATCATGGGAAGCTCCTGGTCCAACTTTTTTTCCACTCTCTGGTTTCATGACAACCTTCTGTGTAAGTCCGGACACTTTTGATAGAGGCTCACTAGTAGGTGGTTGAGATTGGCCACTGGAACTCGAAGGTGGGGCACTCTGGCTGAACAGACGAAGTAGTCGGAGGCTAGCAGGATAAACTCTAGAAGACATCATTTCAAAACTTCCCGCTGAAGCCACAGAACAAAAATTTTATGCTAGTAGAATTTGACTGCCTTGAATGAGAGATATTTGACAGTTTGTATCAGAGATGCGCAAAGCAGAAGGTGAAACAAGCTACACCCCAATTTTTTTTTGATTGAGAAAAAGAACACTGTTCTCTGGATTTTATTTCTGCTATCTTAAAGTAATTAAAATTCATTACACGTAGATGCTGAATTCATCCTAGATTTTATTCTGGAACGATATAAAGATTCAAATTGGTAGCGAGTATGTACCAATTTTGTCATCCATTGTGCTTCAAGCCCAGTGGTTCTCAAACTGTTAGTAAAGAAAGAAAAAGAGATTTCATTTTATTTTCGCTTATATTTTCCTTTTTGATGCATTTTCGATTAATTTTTTTTCTTATAATTGTTATTCGTTTTTCAAATCATACGCAATATATCTTTCCTTTTATTAATTACTCCACATGTCCGGCATTTTTTTTTACAATAATATAATGTAATCAATTCATTTTTACTCTTTTTGTAATATTTTTTATCGTCCATCGGTTCCATCGCAATTGTTATTTCTTTTCTAGATGTAACTAAAAAATATATAAAGATAAACAATGTCTGTGTCTCCATGCTTTGCTAGAAAGATTAATTTAAAATAAAACGTTAGTTCTAAAATGAATGTCTAGTTACATTTTTACTTTTGAATGAAAAATATAAATCAATCTTCTAATAAATTGTAAAAAAAAAGAAATAGTTACACTGAATTGAATATTATAAGCTTCATAAATCTCTTTTAAGTTATTAAAAAGTTTCTCTAATAATTTTTGCTTTCGTAATTAAACGAAATTTCTAGGAGAAAAAAACTTGATTATTTTCTTGCAATTGAATTTACACATTTTGAGAAATTAAAGGCCACAAACATATACATACCTATTTTATTATTTTTATTTTTTATATGTAAATCTTTCTTCTGTGTATCATTTGCACTCCATTATCCATCGTACCTATTTTTATGTAATTCTTCCCAATCTTTCCTATTCAAACTGGATATTTGGGCTTATTCAAAAATCTCAACAAAAATGTCACTTCTTTTTTTTTATTTTTAACGCAAAATATCCATAAACAGTGTCTATTTAAAAAATTTATTTTGAGTTCCTTCTCAATGGGTTATTCATCAACAAATTTGTACTTATTGTTCTTATCTGTGTTTTTTTATCATCTCAATTTTACAAGCATCAACACTGTCCATACTTTTGTATCATTGCAAATTAATACGAATAATTTACAAAAAAAATTAAACATTTTTTTTTCTTTATCTTTGCAGTCTCAATTGAAAAAAAATTCTAAACAATGGTCATAATATTTTTTTACCATTATTTATACTTTTCTTAAAAATTTTAATATTATATATTTTTTATATGAAATGGACAAGATAGTAAATTTTATAATATTCACCTTATAGAATAATTTTGACAATGATTTCTTTTTATTCCATCATTAGTTACATGCATTATGAAAAATTTTGTGATTCCGCATGTAATAAAAATTCAAATCATGCTTTTTTATTATGTATAAAAAAATGAAATTTAAGAAATCTTCAATTCATAAAAAACGCGATTTTTAGCAGTCAGACAATAAAATTAATTTCATACTTCAAATTAATTTATAAAATCAAATATGTAACTTTTTTTTTTTCAAAAAATACAAATTCAAAATTAGGAATCTTCATAATTCTTCCAAGCAAGAACTCCATCAATATCTAGCATCCGTTTTAATTACATTTCCTGATAGTAAAATGCAAGTGCATAAATTCATTTTGAATTAAATTCAATGCCACTATCAGAAGTTTTCTTTTTGCCTTCCCTTAAATATTAAAAATTCATGTAGGGTTACTTCTTTTTTTTCAAATCTCATTTACAGAGAACATTTTTTAATTCCATCATGTAGTTATTTTTGTTTATTTAATTTCTAACCAGACTTAGCTGTACGTACAAAATAAATTGTTTACTTTATGACATTATTTTAGGACTTAAATTTAAGATTGATTTTCCATTTTTTTTTCATCAGTGTTATATAAAATGAAGAGAAGATTTTGCTGCTCCTGCGAATGAGTTGCGTGACGCTGCTTAAATCCATTTTGCACTTTCTGTGAGATGTCTAAAAACACTATCTTTGCGGAAAGGAAGAGAAACTTCATCAAACGTCCCTCTTTGTTTTCTTTTATGCTTCATAATTTCACTCACTATAACCACAAGTCTCTAATTTTCAAAAATTCAACGTCCTTGTATTTCGTGCTCTGTTGATCAAAAACGATACTGAAGTCAGATTTTATTTAGGATATTTCTTTTTTTTTCTTAAGGAAACCAACCATTTATTTGCACACAACTATTTCGAAAAGAATTGTTCTATCGGCTGGGAGAGATGTCCATCTATAAAGCATTTGATTTTGTCACCCACGAGTTTTTTTAAAACACACATTTATTTATTTTTTTTCAATACTTGCTCCCAAATCACACTACATGACTAAGAAGTGTTTTGATAAAACATCGTTGAATTCGAAAGTTATTTCACCATTGGCTGTTCATTTTAACGCTGAGAGCAGTATAATGCTATTTTTTTTCTTCACCTATTAAGTTCATTACATTTCAAAAGGACACTGAGAGTTTAGTTTTATGCTCTTCTTTTACGATGCAATTACTTACTTTTTAAACTGTTGTTTTTTTGTTAATTTTATAGGAAACATTTTGTTTTTTTTTTTTTAATTTTTTATCAATAAAGTTCACCTTCAAAAATGTTTCTTCTCACTACAGATTCATTATTTTGTGTATGTGTGTGTTTATACTAAAATACACTTTTTCGCAGCGTGTTTATCATTTTTTTTAAAAATCATTTCACCAAGTTTACTTGATGGTTTTAGGCGAAAACAGGAAAAACACTCACTTCGTATTCGCATTATATCTTGGGAAAATTATGAAAAAAAAAACACTTTAGTTGCGATGTCCACGATTTCCACCTCCAGATCCACGACCTCCCTGGAGATATTATATAAGGAAATTATTCGTATTTAAAATATAAAAGATGTAAGTATATACAAATTTCACTGAATTTAATTAGAGAATCTTACCCTGTGGTGATCTCTATGGCCCATTGGGCGTCCACCATCGCGATGGTTGTAGCTGCTGCCACTACCACCATCATGACGCTCCATCGGACGTGGTTCACGATTATTGTTTCGTGCACTGTAATCTGAGCCTCCATCACGGTGATAACCGCCATCGTAGTGATCCTTCGGTGGTGGAGGACGCCGATTATCGTAGTTGTTATACTGTTGATGCTTCCCATCGAAGCCACCACCTTCAAATAGCGATACAATTTTTAAAAAAAAGTAATATACAGTGTCGAGAAAAATAATAGGACCACCAATATAGGTTTTAAATGTACCCTTGACTTCAATCGCCATATAACTACCAAATATCTATTTCAGAGAGTAATCAAAATACTTTAACCAAAAACCTTGCTTAGGTTCTGTTAAGAAGAAAAAAAAATCTATTTGATTGATAAAACCTACGTGTGATGTGGAAATCTATTGTTGAATCTTCATTGAGATGTAAGACGCAAAACGTCAACGTTTATTTCAAAATATACAAATGCAAGGACCCTAATTCGTGCTCATCCCAAGTTTGAGCCCGATCGGACAACATTGCATTTTAGGTTGTACACAGAAGCTGTGATATTCTTTTCTTCGAAAGAATCACAGCTAATTCTCTACAAAGCAGTTGAATGACCTCAACGTGTAACACTAATTCACGGGAAAAAATGTCTTATTACTGAATTTTATTGGTTTTCTGTATATAATTTTTAATTTAATCTCCAAATATTCGTGTTGGAGATGAAATTAAACTTAATTGAATATTACTTTTTACAATAAATTGATTTAACTATAAAATTAGCCCCACAACCATATGAATAAATAAAAGATAACAAAATGTGAGAAATCAGACGTAAATTGTGATGTGATTCTTTCAATGTGCGCCTTCAGATTATTGTTCTGAATTATAATTAATTGCACCTCAAAGCTTAAAAGCATGTGAATCTTTATAGTATTACAAGATATTGCTGGGAAAAACCAAATTAGTAAAGTCTTCATATTATTAATGAAAATTAATGAATTCGTATTTTTGAAATTTAAGAGGTTTACGCTAATCAATCAGTTGACGTAGATAATTAAAATTCTATTTGACATGAATTTCTCAAGAAAAGTTTAATTAATAAACATTTACCTCGATTGTAGCTTTTCATGGGGGGTTTATCGTAGCCTCCACTGCCACCACCGCGTTCATAACCATGATGTGGTTTATCGTATGAGCTGTTGTGGTTGCCAAAATGCCGATCATATGAATGATAACTGGGTGGTGGTTCTACATGTTTGCGCGAATCTTCCTCCTCTTGGCGTTTCTCGTAGTGTATGAAATCATCAAAAATCGACGTAGTGTGCTTGAAAGCATGAATAATCTTGTACACCTGAATACCTTTCGGGTGTGGAACTTCTTGCGTGTCACGTGAATTTGTCACAGCTTTGTTCTCATTATTCTCAAGACGAATATGCCGTAATTGCATATTTGGTACATCTTTCACATATACCCATCGCACTTTAAATGTACCCTTCCACTTGTCCTGCGACCACACACTCGAATTTGAATTGTAATCCACATTACTCATCATCTGCGCAATACCACAGAAATGCCCTGATCCATTAACGGAAAAGAACAAATACACTACACCACCTTCACGTTCACGCTCACGAAAGGCCTGATCGAGTCTTTTATTGCCATGTTCAGTGGAGCACCAGATTTCATATTTAATACTACGATGTATATCGTCCTCAGAGTAGGATTTAATCACGAAAAATCTGCAATGAAACACTCTCATCAGCAATTTCTCGTAAAATTTTATCCACAATCATTTGATTAAAAAAAAAAAAGTTTAAAACGATTAATGTGAATAAACAAATTTTCATTCCATTTATATATTTTATTTACCTCGCCAGTGCCACTTTATCGAGGTCCAGCTCCAGAGGATTGTAGTTATTCTTATCACGCAATTGCTCCAAAACATTCGGATTGTTGGCAGACAATGCTGATGGTGACGATGGTGGCATTTTTCCCTGTGGCGGTGGCGGTTGCATTGCTTGTTGATGACTCGGTGGTGGTCCTTGATATCCGCCCGACATCATCATTGGAGGCCCTAAAACCACAAAATTGTCCCATTAAGATATTTATACATACATATATTACATTTGTGTAAGAAAAAATTGTCTAAATTGGTCGTTTCTACAACGCTCTATTAACAAAAATTTCTGCTTATTAAGCAATCTATCAGCGATATGAATGACTAATACATTATCGATAAAATCAATCTATACTTGTTAATTTGTTTTATTTGGTTTTTACAGTTTATACAAGTATAATGCAAACAAAGGAATTTTATATAAAACGCACTAATTTGCCTCATGTGATTACAGTATTTTCGTTCTCTAGAGATTCCATGAAAAATATTTTTAAAAAAAAATTAAGAAAAAAGGTAGGTACATTTAATTTAATTTACAATCAAATGCTGCTTGTGCTAAATTATTGTACGTACTTGTTTAGTGATTTCACAATTACTTTATTAAACCATTATCACATTTTTTTTATTATGTTATGAAGAATAAAATTGAATATTTTATAAAATATCAACAAAAAAAGTAAATATTTGATTCAGCATCTGTGCTAAATGTTTCATGAAAACTTATTAATATTTTTTAGTATTATTTCTCCTCCATGTCTTTAACCTTGGTTGGCTGTTTTGAAGCATCCAATCCAATTTGACGCAATATTTATTCATATTCTATCACATCTTATATGATTCTCAGAGAGAGAGAAGGGAAAAGAAAAAAAGAGTATGGAGAAAGATGATATCATCCCAAACTTTTAACAAAATCTCTTTAAGCAATTTGCACATTATCAAAAACCAGACAAAAATATTTATATTTTGAAATAGGAGAAAGACAGAGAACAGTACTAACCTTGTCCACCATGTCCCATGGATCGCTGATGTGGAGGTGGAATTCCCATATTGGGATGTCCTTGCATAGATCTGTTGGGCCAGGCGGGGCGCATATTTTGATTAGTGTTTGGTCCATCGTTGGGCCCATGCTGCTGTGGCCCCACATTTGAGTGCATTTGCTGTTGCTGCTGTGGCGGCGGTCCCATGCTCGGATGGTGAGGACCGGAAGAGCTTGGTGGTTGATTTTGGTGCTGTCCTCCGCCTGAAGACTTTGGATTATTCACCAGCGGCGACGGGACTACCGGTGGCGGTGGGGCCGTCACAACGGGGGGCGGCACCATCATACTAGGTCCATTCTTTGATGGTGAATCCCACGTCCCGATGTCAAGGTTATGTTTACCAGGAACCATCGGTGGTGGCGGCATTCCAGGGCCCTTCTTCTTCACCGTCGACGTTGTTGTGTTCACCTGTGTTGATTGAAAAAAAATCAAAAATAACTTCTCCAGCAATGACAAAAAAGCAATCTTATGATAAATTAACTAACCTGTGGCTTGGCGGGCTGTGAGGCCACTGAGGCCCATGTCATCTTTTTGGGGATACTTTCTTTCGGCGGATGTGGGTTGTGATCGTGGTGGGGTGCCTTGGAATTGACAGTATTTGATGTGCTCTCCTTCTCATGGTGCATCTGCTGCGGTGCATTCTCCAATCCCAAACCCTGCATTCCCTGCTCCATTGACTTGATGCCATCATGGGTGTACGCACCCTGATCTCTGTAGTACTCATCGTAATGTTGCATGCCTTTGCGCTGATGCTGATGCTGCTGCTGTTGTTGTTGCTGCTGTTGCTGTGGCGGTCCTCCCTGATTCGAATTAACCTGCTGTGTACCCCATGTATTGTAGTCCCCATTGCCAGGGAAATAATTATAGGAGGATTGTTGTCCAAAGGACGGACCAAACATGTCGACGCCATAGTTATCATGCTGTGAATAACCGCCTAGAATTGCTAAATTCTCATTTCCGCTCGACCAGGTGCCATCGTTTACGCCAAATGGGGGATATTGGAATTGAGCTCCTGTTTAAAAATGAAAAAAAAATCTTCATAACTTTCAAAAATTAACTTTGAATCATTTCGACATAATGTTTGAGTTTTCTCAGATAATTGTTGGTAAAATAAATTCTTTAACATTATTTTTTTTTTCATTAGAGTGTTGTGGGCTAAAAGAGAAAATGACAGAGTGTCTACAGATGCAGAATTAGCTTCTGTAGGTATATTTTTTGCAGTTCTTACGCTGAGACCAAGTTATGTGATACATTCTTCAATTTTTTAACCTTGAAATTTGGTTCATAACAATCCTATACTACAAAATCTCTTACTTTTAAAAAAAATTATTTCCCCTTTTTGATAGAGAAAACACACCTGCATTGTAGTGGTCCGATGGTACATAATTTCCCGGTTGATGTCTCCATGTTTCATATTCATCGCTGTAATCTAGATTTTTTTATATATGTATATATTTTACAAATGAACCTTGCATTCCACATTTTCTCCATTACACTTTCTTTTTGCTTTGTCTTTTGCTCTCGACAAGTCACAAGACGGTGGCGTCAGGGAGCCAAAAGAGAAGCAAGAAAACATTCCACAGCATATATCGCATCGCGAATGAGTATGAAACGAGAGATGAACGGTGAATAGATGAGTCTTGACTTTTACGTAGCAGAAAAGACAAAAAAAAATTGCTAAAATGACCCTTGAATAAATTTAAGTCTTGATTTTTTTGCAATTCTCATTGCCTATATGAAAATGAAATTGCCTATAAGAAAAATGTTGAAAAACTTCCCAATTAACACCCGATTCTAACTACATATATTAATTGGGCTGTCTCATTTAATTCCGGATTTAGTAGTTTTAATTTCAATTCAAAAACCAATATCTTAAAGATAATTCTATTATACAGAAATCTCATAAATGTTTGTTCAATAGAAAGCTAATTCCTTAATTTCCATGAAAATCTATTCATAGAGAACGTGCTCTAACAAAATTGATTACGTTTCAATTAAATCGTTCTGTAATGACTGCAATTAACCCATCCTCACTTTTTGTATGATATATCATACGCAAAATTGGTAGTTTTTGATTAATTTTTGTGACGCGAATTCGTAAAATTTTCCATCCGGGTTAGTGTTTTCCACTTTTATACACCCTTAACTCTTTATATTAATTTTTCTGGGTGTCAAAAACATAAAATAATGTTATTTTTTGACAAAAATCTAAGTGTGTATCCAATTGCAATGTTGTCCGGGAACCAAAATGTGTGTATTTTAAGTGACAAATCCCTTTTTCTCCGTAATATTTTGTGCAAAATCTCTTATTTATTAATAAAACTTTGTGAATTAACCAAAATATCCGCCTCCGGCCGCAAATTATTTAATTATTTTGCGCGATAAACATCTGCGTATGATATATCATACGTTGATTGAATTGAGGTACTTTTTAGGTTAAAGTGCAAGTTTATTTCTGTGAGGGAAGATCTAAGGATTTGGGAATGAAAATATAAATTGCAGTGATTAGGAGTGCCAGGAAGTGCTAAATCAGATACATCGTAAGTATTAAGAAGTATCTAATACCAGGAAATATGAAAATTTTAGGAAAAATCTTGATTTTTGTAGGTTTGAGAACGAAGAAGGATAGTACATCCGGCTCTGTCCAGAGACTTGTCAGCTTATTCACCAGAAGTCTCCGTCCTAGAGCAAACCATGCAACATAAGATGGTTATTTTACTTCCTGGCTACGCAACTGTTTGCGATGAGGATAACTGTGGGATTCACGACAAGTTCAGTTTCCATATTCTTAGAGCTAGAACTCTACAAGAACGCGGTGAGTTGATTGTGAAACCCAAGGATTGGACTTCTAATGGATCAATTAATTAATTCTGGTCCAAAATCTAGCCAGAATACTTAATTTCAACATAAATTATGTATTTTATGCATTTAAATAAATTAAAGTCTTTGTTTCAACACTGAGAAAAAATTGAATTTTTTCAACCCCCTTTCGTTAAACGTATGATATATCATACGGTGTCTACCGACGCCCCCATGGGGGCTAAAAATTTTTTCTTCAAGAATTATATTTCTTATGGGCTTATTAGTCAAATTCTAGAAAATGAAGGTCCTAGGTACAGAAGATCTATGACCTCGTTAGCATGGGTTAAAAAAAAATGTATCGATGGTAAATTCAATAGAATCGAAACATTTCAAATCCTCTTAGAAAAAAAATATCAATTTTAATATAACTTGCTTTAATTACTAGTTTCAAATGACAGTCTCTTTTAATAATAAGTATAGTGAATTACATTTTAGGGGATATAGCAATTTATTAAAAGTAGTATATTTTCTTTTAAAAGATTGAAATACAAAAAAATTAATTTCAATTTTGTTTCGTAAAGTATAATGAAACTACTTAATACCTAAAATTTGGATTTATTATTAAGTCAAATTCTTCATTAATTTTTTTTTTCCAACAAAAGGAAAATATTATTTAAAAAAGGGGCTTCTAGGCAATATCTTCTGCGTTTTGGGAAAATAGTTACGGAACTCGCTGGAAGAGATAAGAAGGCAGACGAACGACTGTATTTGTGATACCCAAAGAGACTGAAAAGGTCAGACCGGAAGTAATTTTCCCATATGCATCATACCACAACAGTTTGTGAGTCACCCGGCGCCCGCAATTGATGTGCTTAGAAAGATGATTGACATGCCGATGGAGGATTGCGGAAGGTTAGCATTGGTCGGTCGATCTCTGCCTCCACATCGTCATAAGTTCACCGAACGCCACACAATCTTAATCATTAAGCAAATACTCCGACCATATTATACGTTATTCGTTTACCATGCAATTTCTTTCAACGACGAGAAATATTTAGCAGCCCAGGGAGTCTCAAGATGTTCAAAGTCTTTGTTTATAGTACAGTCTGACCGATTTTTCCGGGCATAAAGCAATGAATAAGGGAAAATGTACTATAGAAGAGATGAAACCTTAACCCAAACACTCTCAATGATTTCTTGCTAAGCTCGTCATACAGATCAGATGTTTAGCATCGAACACCAGAGCTTCCCGGAACTGTGTAGCCGCAATTTTTGGCATTAGTGTATACGTCACGAAAAAAGCCTCACCTTGATTTCCTTGTCCTTTCATTCGCTGCAAAGAAGACAAAATACCCAATTAGTTTTGCATAGTATATCCACAAAGCCTACGGCCAGACGTCTTAGTGCATTTCCAAGAAGTCAGCGACCGCTTTTGTGGCAGAAAAGAAGCACAAAAAGAACTAGAAGATGCTGTACCTGATCTGACACTGCTGACATTTGCGTTGAAATTTTTCCACAAGTTTCACACCCCAAATCAACACTTTGTCCAATGAAACACTAGTAATTATCCCTTTGGTTACCTTTTCTTGCACTTTTCACCACTTTTATTGTCTTTTCCACTTTATTTAAGCACAAAAATACACTCCAAAGAATTCAGTCTCTCGCCGCGACGGCCGCCATTAACTTTCTTACCCGGCTGACGATCCATACATGATGCAGTATATTCGCATTCGCAAAATATACCTAACGTAAGTAATATTTGTAACGAGTTGTACAAAATGTTCTTAACCCTTTGAGGATTTTGTTGGACAAAGTGGCCAATTCGACTTTTTTCAGGTGCCACAGAATTAAAATCTACTTCGTGTCAAATTCTACATCTTTATGTAGGGAAGTTCAATTACTTCAAGTTGGCCAAAAGGAAATTTGGAAAAACATTTTCTTCTGAGAGAAAATCAATGTCAAAATTTTGAGGTTAGAAACCTCGATCCTACAAATGTTAATTTTCATTGAACTCATTGGAATCATTCCCGCAGTGGTTTCTCTAAAGACTAGTTACATTAATCTATTTTTAACCTGTAACATTACCTATAACTTAAATGTTTTAAACAAGAAATTTTGATAAAAATATACTATGGTCGCTATGGCCAATAAATGACTATGATGAGAGATGAGATTGAATTAAAGAGTTAACGAAAGTATTTTTGAGGCATAAATGTTTTTCAAATTCAATAACCCTAATAATGATCTGCTTAAAAGTCCTCAAAACCCGATCTGACGTGAATTTTACTATTACATCTATCCTGTTCGACGTCGTCCTAAAATGAACTAAATAACCACGATGATGACTATACATTAGGCGGCATTTGATATGTATTACTTGGATACTGGGTACGTTCAGTATTTATGTTATTCTAGCAGTGTTTTCATATCTATGGTATTGTCATATCTGTAAGCGGTTGAATAGCATCAATTATATCTTAAAAATATATGAGGGAAAAGAGATATTTAATGCTAAAAATGAGTTGTATTTTAGCAAAAATTGATTTGGTATAATTGTAAAATTCATTTAATATTTTAAATCAAATGAAATTATTTTAAAAATCCAAAGCAAAAATAATATTTTCATCATATGGCAACCTACAAGAATTTTTAAGATTAGGGCACATAACCTCAATAAACAAACTTGTCCATAAAAGAAAATTATAAATTCTCTGTGAAAATTTTATCAAAATCACTCTTTAACAAACTTATTCAGAATATTTTGGTGTGTAATACGTACAAAAGATGGCCCCAATTCATGGGGAAGTCGTTTTTGTGATCATAGACCAAAAATAATCCAAAAATTTGGAATTAGTAAAAATTAGAACATTTCATAACTATAATTTTTTTTATTGTTATTACTAACTAATGCCAGCCACTAAAATCCGAGGTAAATCTGCGATTTTAGTTAACAACACGCCCACTGCCCAGACACTACTTAAAATTGAGTCAGTAGTGCCTAAAATAGGTTGTCGAAATAGTAAATTAGCCAAGAGATCTCACAGCACTTTGAGCTCTGCTCTAGTTAAAAAACTCAATGAATCCCGCCGAAATGTTCAGCTGGCTAATGGAAATGATGAGAAAAACTCAACTGGATATGGAGTATCTTGGATGCAAACACAAAATGGAATATGCAGAATTCGGAGAACAGATCAAGATAAACTCAAACTTCCGGATCGGATCAATTTGGATAGACGGGGCCTGACCATGATTCCCTTTATTGAAAATGAACCTAACTTGCGCTTGCTTTCGCTACAGCACAATCTCATTAATATTTTCCATGTGCCTCAAGACACAATCGAAGAGGAGAAGAAATTGGAAACATCTACAGATGTCCCAGAAACTAACAAGAATCATCTGAATAAGTCACACATTCAGCCATCTGCACAGCATCCTCAACCACCTTCACAAGCGCAGACATCGGCAACAGGTGGTCCAACTGCAGGGAAACTTGTTCCTAGACAACAACTCCACCTGACTCAACGTCCAGTTAGAAGTTTTATGCCTACTAATCCCACGCCTTTGATAAATTCAATGAAAAGTTCTATCGGCATAAGTTACACAAACTCAACAACAGGATTCACATCACCAAATCCTGTAACTCCACTTGTGCAAAAGTCTATTTTACTTACAGTGAATCAGAAAAACATACTAAAAAGATCTAATAGTTTCATGGCTCCAGCACTTGCATCAGGAACTCTCCTAGGTAAATCAAACATGTCGGAAAGAAATCCTCCAGGAAAAACAAACACCCTTCCAGCAGCTACAGAGGAAAATAGACCAGGAAGCGCCGTGGCTATTAGTGATACTTTCCCTGTTAGCAAAACCAACATCCCACCAATGCCAGATACAGTTGATATGAATGGCTTTAGTTTGAGTTTGCAGAATCTTGTCTTTCTCGATCTTTATGACAATCAAATCGACAAAATAACAAACTTAGACGGACTTAGGAGCTTAACAGTGTTACTTCTGGGAAAAAATAGAATTCATGATATATCCGGTATAGTATCATTGAGAAATACACTACGTGTGCTAGATCTTCATGGTAACAAAATTTCTAGCATTGCTCAAAAAATCTGTCGCCTTCAGGAACTTAAATCATTAAATTTGGCTGGAAATCAGTTACGTCATGTCAGTGCTAATGATTTCTCTGGGCTTTTTAATCTTAAAGAACTTAACCTCAAGCGCAATCGTATAAAACGAATTTCTGGATTTGACGATCTTCGCAGTCTGGAACGTCTTTGGCTATGTCACAATGATCTGCAGCGCGTCGAAGAAATGTCCTGCATTGCTAAAGCCATAAATCTTAAGGAAGTTACCATTGAAAACAATCCTGTGTCTCTTGCGGGTGATTGTGTATCATTCCTTGTCAGCTACTTGCCATGTTTGATATCGCTCAGTCAAATGCAAGTGACTGAACAAGTTAGAAGAGCTGCAATGGCATGGAGGAAAAATAAAGAAACTTCTGATTCCAACTATGTAAGCATTAGTAGCGATGTAGGGCAAAGTATTAGACGAGAAGAAGTGATATCTAATGCACGAACTAATTGGGAGCTCTTACGATCGCAACAATCCAATTTGAACCGTTTGGCTAAAAAAGCGGTGGGAAGTTCTCATTCTACAGTAAGTTCTGGACCAAAAGAAAATGAAATAGAGACTATTTCATCTGATTGTACATCGTCGAAAAAGACATCTCGTCAAAAAATTTCATCAATACAGAAAAAGGAAAAGAAACATGTTAGATGTTCTTCTCAGGAGAATTCTTCGTCCACCGTTGATGTAAATGCAGATGACTTTTTCAGACTTCCACCAATTTTAGCTCCATTTCTGGACAACTCATACCCATCACAAAAAACATCATCTGGATCAAGTTTGGGACCAAATATTGATTCTTGTTCTAGTTACATCAGTTCTGACGAAGATGGAGATTCTCATAAGAAACTGACCAAAAACGTCCACCGAGATATCCGGGATTTTCCAGAAAAAGGTGACAATCTTGAAAAAGAAGTCCTTACAGAAATAAGCAAGACGAAAGACCCTGAGCAAGTAGGTTCCGATTCCCCTGTTAATAGTGACATAGTAAATACTGCTCTACCAGCTCAAGTCATTGAGCTTACTGGTGATGAGCCTATAACTAAATCAACTGAAACATCGAATGTGCTAGAGACTCCAAGCCCAGAGATAAAATCTCCTCCTGATGATACAGATAAGTCACCCATTTCTGATGATGTTAATCAATCGGACAGCAAATCAAATCTTTCCACTACATCATTCAAATCTGATACTTCAATGATGAGTAATTCATCAGATGATCATCGTGCGACAAAACTGAAGAGTGCTAATCCACCCAGGAAATATTTCCAAGGTACATCAATTCGTGCTCAAACCGCAAAGAACAGTTGTTTAATGAGCGCATCAACTGCATCTTGTGCTAGCAATCTGTCCAACAATTCAGCAAAATCTCACAAAGTACAATCGGATCGCGAAAGAGAGCAAGGCGGAGATTATTTAATAGAAATATGCGGAAGATATTTGAATGTGTATGGAGTAGGGGCACTAAAGTTTATTGACAAACAGTGGAATGTCCAAAAAGCGAATGATGTACACACAGTAAAATTTAGCTATGTTAACTTTAATAATATTTCCACAATTCTCAACAAAGTCAAAATTCGATTCCCTAATGCAGAAAACTTTATTTTCCGAGAGACTAATATAAATTGTCTTGGGCAACTTAATGCCTTGGCAGAAATTCAAGGAATCAATTCGCTCATCATAGATCCAGAAGGAAATGGTATTTGTAGTAAAAATTGGCGAAGTTATGCTATCTATCGACTCTCACACTGGGGCCTCAAGCAGATTAATGGTACTGATGTAACTCCAGATGAAGTTTCAACAGCAGAGTTGGCATATTCGGGTTTATCAGACTTGGTACTGTGGTCCCTTCCAGAAAGTTTATTAACACCACTCCTAACACGACTTCGGCTAGATGAAACATGCCTGGCAAGTAAGAAGAGCGCAAAGGAGTGGCTTATGCAGGCGGATGCTTCACTAAAGAGTGTTGTGGGAAAGGAAGCATTGCAGTGGCGACGAAATAACACTTCATTTCAAGAGGAGACAGCAGTCCGTCAAAAGGGGAGACTTTACTTCTCCATAATGATGGAGAACACATGCAATGCGGTGGAAAAATTGCACAGACTAGAACAGCTGTGGCCAGCAATGTTAGTAGACATGATCAGGAGCACCTTAATTGATTATTCACAGATAGAAAATTATGTAAGGAATATTATGAATGATATTCTCAAGAATCCATAAAAAGTATAACCAATCCATAGTGCAATTTTAATGATAAATGCAACAAATATTGTGTTCAATTCATACTAAATTATATAAATCACACTGAATAAAAGATATATTGATGTACCAAAAAAATTGTTTGTTTTCATCGTTGCCTCTATCCTCTTATCCGCCACAATCGTATTTGCCGATCTGCTCTATAATCAGTTAAAAAAAAAATCTAATATAAGGATCATTTTATACGAGTAAATTTATTTTTAACAGAGAAAAATGAATTTAAGGTAGGTAAGTATTTTTTCGTTTACTATAACTAAAAGTAATATAGACGGTCGCAAAAATATGGCCTTTGCGAGGAGGATGTATTCGAGCAGAAGTGGAAGCATTAGCAATGAGCTTTAAGGAGGGTTGTGGGAATTCTTTATCATCTTCTTCTATGTACATATATATTAACCCTTTAACGTCCAACGTGAAACATAAAAACATTGAAACATGCGCTCTTTTTTTTAGATGAGTTTTCTCACTCAGAACGTCTTCTTTGGCCCCTTATGCGTGAATTTGATGCATTTGTAACATAGAAATACAATTTAAATTCATAAATAATTGGAAAAATAAAATGTTTCACGTTTGGGTCAGCGTATGACCCAAAAAACGTGAAAGGGTAAAAAAAAAGGATTTTTTACAGCTATGCTTTTCTACACCGTTGGTCCGATCGCGATGAAATTTGACACAGGGACTACTGATACCAGGCGGTTTTCACCAACGACATTCATTTTCCCCCCAGAGCCCCCCTTCGTAGCGTCGCCATATAAATTTTATGCTTTTTTTGACTACTTTTTGAATTTGGCGCCCTTTTTGATACATTTTGTTGAAGAGAAAATGAAACGGATGCATATCACCGCTATTCGTCTCCCTCACACATTCAGTTTTTTGCAGTTTTCTCGCGTTTTCCGCCGAATTTCCCAGCGAAATTGAGTTTTTCATGACCAGGAAGAAATTGCTGAATTTTTGGCATAAAAAATTCCAAAAGTCACTAAAATCCATTTCCGGGAAAAAAAAGTGCGTGTAAAATCCCCAACCGTCAAAATTTTCAAATTTGTAACCCAACCATCAAAATTTCCGCGGGCCCCAAATTTTGCACGGAGAAGCTCCACGGGCGCCCCAGAGCACCTGTAAGTGTTCGAGAGGCCCCATAAACGTGTTTTGTGAGAAAAAATTGGCGGAAAAACAAGAGAAATCGCATTTTTGAAAATGCAAAAAAAAAGTTCGTTAAGTTCAAATTTTATTTTTGGACCAGCTACATGCGCATGTAGTGGTAAATTCCACATGTTCCACACGCACACCACTAAAAGCAGACATTTAACAGTTAGACGTCTTGTGTCAAAAATTTTGTCTCGTCTGCAATTTGGGAAGAGTGAAAATTTTTATCCTGCAATTTTGTGTTGAAAACTAATATATTTCGCTATTGCTTGAGTGCAAATCATGGGTGATTCCATGGAGAGCACGGAAACACCGGCGGACTCGCAGAATGTGGCAATTGTGGAGTATGGGGCGTTCGCAAATTATCTACGTAAAGCAACCACCATCTTGCTGCCGGAGGAGGACGTGGTGCCGCCCGCTCTCAATCTGGCCCTCGAAGATCGTTCCAACCAGGAGAATATTCGCAAATTCCTCAGCGACTCCCAGGTGCAGGCGCTGTATATCCAGCGCTGTTGCTCCAAAGGTATTTTATTTTAAATTAGGGCGTTCCGGAGAAATTTTCTCCGCCATTTTGGATGAGTAGTCAATCTTTCGTACATTCGTACACATTCGTCACATCTTCGTAGTACTTTCGTAACTTTTTTCTTAGGTTTCAATATTTCATAAAATAAAATATAAAGTCTGCAACATAATGAATATGAGAGTATAATGGTAGTAGGGAAAATCTGATTTGAACTAGTATCGATTATATTCATATCTTATTCAGTTATGATTATTATTGATTAAATTTTCTTACAATGTTTTGTTTATTTTTTTTCTAATATTTCACATGTTCTATGAAAGTTTTCAAGTTTTCACGTAATTTTTGTAACCCCTATTAATCTTTCGACGAGTTTTTTATGCTGTCATTTTGCCGGTTCTTTGACCTTGACAGTGATTACAGCTGATTCTTGTTTTGAAACGGTAAAATGTAAACAAACCAATTTTTTTTTATTAGGCCGTCGGATTTTTTTTTTTACTTTTTTTATCAATATTTTATTAGTTCTAATAAAAAAAACTATAAATTTGCAGAGGATGAAAACGACCAAACACCAGAAGGCGATGAAGAGAAAGAGTTGGTGACCTACTACATCAGCAATGAGGTCATCTACTCCAACCATCGCATGACATCTCTTGTTTGCATTAAACGCGGTGGAGTTGTGGAAGCTGACAAATCAATCCACTCGCAGGTGCGCCTCATTAACTTTTCGGAAGGCTCCCCCTATGAGACCCTCCATGCTTTCATCAGTAAATCCCTGGCACCCTACTTCAAGAGCTACATCAAGGAATCCGGGCGTGCTGATCGTGATGGGGACAAGATGGTGCCGAGTGTGGAGAAAAAGCTGGCAGAGTTGGAAATGGGATTGCTGCACTTGCAGCAGAACATCGATATCCCAGAAATTTCACTTATTGTGCACCCCATTGTGAGCCAGACGATTAAAAAGTGTACTGACGATGGGTATAAGGCAAAAGTCGGGGATTTTGGAGACAAAGTGGAGGATTCTTCTTTTCTCAATCAGCTGCAGAATGGTGTTAATCGCTGGATTAAGGAGATACAGAAGGTGACAAAGCTCGATAGGGATCCATCGAGTGGAACGGCATTGCAGGAAGTCTCCTTCTGGCTGAATCTTGAGCGAGCCCTTCATAGAATTCAGGAGAAACGTGAATCACTCGAAGTGACTCTAACACTGGATATTCTGAAGCACGGGAAGCGTTTCCATGCGATTGTCTCCTTTGACACGGATACTGGATTGCAGCAAGCACTCGCAATGGTTGCCGACTACAATCCCCTGATGAAGGACTTTCCCATTAAGGATTTGCTTTCGGCAACGGAATTAGAGAAGATACGTTCGGCAGTTCAGTCGATTTTTTCGCATTTGCGCAAAGTCCGTAGCACCAAGTATCCGATACAACGTGCCCTTAGACTTATTGAAGCCATTTCGCGGGATTTGAGTCAGCAATTGCTGAAAGTTCTCGGCACACGGCGTCTCATGCACATCCCCTTTGATGAGTTTGAGCGTGTGATGAATCAGTGCTTCGAGGTGTTCAGCTGCTGGGATGATGAGTATGACAAGTTGCAGGCACTTATGCGAGATATTGTGAAAAAGAAGCGTGACGAGCAGCTAAAGATGGTGTGGCGCGTGAATCCGGCGCACAAGAAACTCCAAGTGCGCATGGAGAATATGCGAAAGTTTCGACGACAACATGAGCAACTTCGCACGGTAATTTTACGTGTTCTCCGTCCATCGCGTCAGGCTGAGAGTGCCCAAGGCGACAGCATTCCGGAGACGAAGCAACCGTACAGCTTAGAATCGACCGATGCAAATGCCATCGAGGAAGTGAACTTGGCCTATGAGAATGTCAAGGAAGTAGAGTGTCTCGATATCACCAAGGAGGGTACTGAGGCATGGGATGCAGCCGTTAAACGGTATGAGGAGCGTATTGATCGCGTCGAAACAAGGATCACTGCTCATCTACGTGATCAGCTTGGCACAGCTAAGAATGCCAATGAGATGTTTCGCATTTTTTCCCGGTTCAATGCCCTCTTTGTGCGTCCGCACATCCGCGGGGCTATTCGTGAGTATCAAATACAACTGATTCAGCGCGTTAAGGACGATATTGAGGCACTACATGAGAAGTTTAAGGTGCAGTACCCGCAGAGTAAGAGCTGCCGCATTTCCAATGTGAGGGATTTGCCTCCAGTTGCGGGATCAATAATTTGGGCTCGTCAAATTGACAATCAACTTACAATGTATCTCAAGAGGGTAGAAGATGTTCTCGGCAAGGGCTGGGAGTCACACATTGAGGGGCAGAAGCTAAAGAATGATGGTGATAGCTTCAGGGCGAAATTGTCCACGTTTGATGTTTTTCAAGATTGGGCACGTAAGGTGCAAGAAAGGAATTTTGGCATAAGCGGAAGGATTTTTACAATTGAATCCAGTCGTTCGCGCACTGGACGTGGCAATGTCCTCAAACTAAAGGTGAATTTTCTACCGGAGATCATTATGCTGTACAAGGAGGTTCGCAATTTGAAAAGTCTAGGATTTAGGTAAAATAATTCATTTTGCAAAAAGGTGAATGAGAATAGCCTGTTATAAAATTCTTTTCACCTTTCAGGGTTCCACTGGCAATCGTGAACAAGGCTCATCAAGCAAATCAAATCTATCCTTTTGCTATTTCTCTAATCGAAAGTGTTCGCACCTACGAAAGGACTCTAGACAAGGTGAGCTAATTATTTCTTCTTCTTCCTTTTTTTATTTCACCAAATAGCACAGGATTTATTGAATTTTTAATACACACTAATATCACCATAATACAGTGCTTCGTTAGAAAACATTTATCAAAAATTGATATTTCTGCAAAAGAACTTTTAGAGCTTCTATGTGTGTTATTACATCAAATGAAAAAAAAAAAAACATTATTTTCTTTTTAATACAATCAATCATTAAAGAAGTTACCCTCAAATGTAGAGAGAACATTATGGAAGAACAAAAAAAAACAATTTTTGTGTATTTTTTACATGCAGCTAACAAATAGGAGTTTAGCACAAAATTCCGTATTTAAGGTAGTTTTTTAAACCAACATCAAGCTTCGCACATTAATTTTTGGGTTACACGATGATTGAAATGGTTGACTTTTTGAATTGGAATTTGTATTTTATAATTTTGCTCTATCCGATTATTTTGTGATAATGTAGCCAATAGCATAAAGGCTGCATAAAAGAATTAAATTATACAAAAAGTCAGCTATTTCGTACTTACTGTAACTACATACTTTGGCTATTATGTACGTAGTATTATTATTCTCTATTATAATTTCATGTTCTCTTTTGTTTTTCAAAACATTCATGCTTATGCTTTTTCTATGGAAATTAATGCAGGTATTATAAATTAGAAGATTTATCTTGCTATTTTTTCTTTTCTTTTTTTCACACACAAATATGATAGATTGAGGATCGTGCTAGCATTGTTCCCCTTGTGGCTGGTTTGCGCAAAGATGTTCTCGCGCTCATTTCCGAGGGAATCCAGTTGGTGTGGGAGAGCTACAAGCTTGATCCATATGTGCAGCGTCTATCGGAGTGTGTTGTGGCATTTCAGGAGAAAGTAGAGGATCTCCTTGTGGTTGAGGAGCAACTTGATGTGGATGTTCGTTCACTGGAGACATGTCCCTACAGTGCTGCTACCTTTGCGGACATTCTATCGAAGATACAGCATGCTGTTGATGATTTGTCGTTGCGTCAGTACTCAAATCTCAATGTTTGGGTATCGCGACTCGATGAAGAGGTGGAAAAGAAATTGGCAGCTCGTCTACAGGCTGGTATTCAGGCATGGACTGATGCATTAACGGGAAATAAAAAGGAAGTGGATTTGTCAATGGATACCGATGCACCGGCACAGCCTACGCACAAACCTGGTGGTGAGCCACAGATCTTGAATGCAATTCACGAGATTCGTATTACAAATCAGCAAATGTATCTTTATCCATCAATTGAGGAGGCCAGATTCCAGATAATGCAGCAACTTTTTGCATGGCAAGCCATTGTGACGTCTCAGACTCGTCTGCAGAGTTCACGGTATCAAGTTGGTTTGGATAAGCCGGTTTCTCAAACGTACAGGAATCTACTTACAAAGCTACCAACTGGTTCGGAGACCATTGAGCATGCCTACGATGCAATTGAAGGGAAAATCGGTGAAGTTCGTGTGTACGTCGATGAATGGCTCCGCTATCAGAGCCTCTGGGATCTTCAACCTGATATCCTATACGGACGTCTCGGGGAGGATATTAACTTGTGGATCAAGTGCTTGAATGATATCAAGAAGTCACGTACCACTTTCGATACATCCGACACACGTCGTGCGTATGGACCAGTTGTCATTGACTATGCAAAAGTGCAGGCAAAGGTAACCCTTAAGTATGATTCGTGGCACAAGGAGGCTCTAAGCAAGTTTGGGACACTTCTTGGAAATGAAATGACCAGCTTCCATGGGAAAGTGTCTAAATCTCGTAGCGATCTAGAGCAGCAAAGTATTGAAGCTGCCAGTACTTCCGATGCAGTTAGCTTCATTACATACGTGCAATCGCTAAAGAAGGAGATGCTAATTTGGGATAAGCAAGTTGAGGTCTACCGCGAGGCTCAGAGAATTCTCGAACGTCAACGCTTTCAATTTCCAAATACGTGGCTACACGTGGATAACATCGAGGGTGAATGGTCGGCATTTAATGAGATCATGAAGCGCAAGGATTCAGCCATTCAGACACAGGTTGCGAGTCTTCAGGCAAAGATTGTGGCCGAAGATAAGGCCGTTGAAGCGCGTACAGGAGACTTTTTGAATGATTGGGAGAAAAATAAGCCAACAGGTGGACGTATTCGACCAGATGATGCCCTTCAGCAGCTCCAAATGTTCGAGAGCAAGTTCTCACGGCTAAAGGAAGAACGCGATAATGTGGCAAAAGCCAAGGAAGCACTTGAGCTCCAAGAGTCGGCAATTCAAAACAATAGTGGTGAAAGGATGAATGTTGTGCTTGAGGAATTGCAGGATTTGCGTGGAGTTTGGAGTGAATTGGCAAAAATTTGGTCACAAATTGATGAAACACGTGAGAAGCCATGGTTGTCCGTGCAACCGCGTAAGCTTCGTCATTCATTGGAAACAATGCTCAGCCAACTGAAGGAGCTACCTGCTCGTTTGAGAATGTACGAGAGCTATGAATACGTGAAGAAGCTCCTCCAGAGCTATATAAAGGTAAACATGTTGATTATTGAGCTAAAATCGGATGCCCTGAAGGAACGACATTGGAAACAACTCACAAGGCAACTGAAAGTCAATTGGATCCTCTCTGATTTGACTCTTGGGCAAGTTTGGGACATCAATCTCCTCAAGAATGAAGCAATTGTCAAGGATATCATCCTCGTGGCACAAGGAGAAATGGCCCTGGAGGAATTCCTTAAGCAAGTTCGTGAATCATGGCAAAATTACGAATTGGACTTAATAAATTACCAAAACAAGTGTCGCATTATTCGTGGATGGGATGATCTGTTTAATAAAGTCAAAGAACATATTAATTCCGTGGCAGCGATGAAACTCTCGCCGTACTACAAAGTTTTCGAAGAAGAAACCCTTACGTGGGAGGAGAAACTAAATCGCATTAATGCTCTCTTTGATGTGTGGATCGATGTTCAACGGCGCTGGGTGTATCTAGAGGGAATCTTTTCAGGCAGTGCTGATATCAAGACTCTCCTACCCGTGGAAACGTCTCGTTTCCAGAGTATCAGTTCGGAATTTTTGGGATTGATGAAGAAAGTTGCAAAATCCCCCAAAGTTATGGATGTTCTCAATATTCCAGCTGTACAGCGATCCTTGGAACGCCTTGCAGATCTCCTTGGGAAAATTCAGAAAGCCCTGGGAGAGTATCTTGAGCGTGAAAGAACATCCTTCCCACGATTCTACTTTGTGGGCGATGAGGATCTTCTCGAGATTATTGGCAACAGCAAGAATGTAGCTCGTCTACAGAAGCATTTCAAGAAGATGTTTGCCGGAGTCGCGTCAATTATTCTCAATGAAGACAACACTATTGTCTTGGGGATTGCATCGCGTGAAGGTGAGGAAGTCCGTTTTGTTCATCCAGTTTCAACTGTTGAGCACCCGAAGATCAATGAATGGCTTAGTATGGTGGAGAAAGAGATGCGTTTCACACTTGCTTCATATCTGGCTCAAGCTGTGCAAGATATAAAGCAATTCAAGGATGGGCAGATTGATCCGCAAAAGTATATGGAATGGTGTGACAAGTATCAAGCACAGATTGTTGTTCTAGCAGCTCAGATTCTATGGTCTGAAGACGTAGAGTCAGCTCTGCAGCAAAGTACGGAGAATACTGGTGGGAAGAATCCACTAAATCGCGTTTTGGCTACAGTTGAGGCGACACTTAATGTGCTGGCAGATTCAGTACTACAGGAACAACCAGCGTTGCGACGTCGCAAGCTAGAGCATTTGGTAAGAATATTCATTTTTGTATAACTTTTGAGAATTTTCTTTTTATTCCTTGTTCTTTTTTTTCTCTCTAGATTAATGAATTTGTCCACAAGAGAACAGTTACACGACGTTTGTTGGCAAATAAGGTGACAAATCCGAAATCCTTCCAATGGCTCTGTGAGATGCGCTTCTACTTTGATCCCCGTCAAACGGAGGTTCTGCAGCAACTAACAATTCACATGGCAAATGCAAAATTCTTCTATGGATTTGAATATTTAGGCGTTCAAGATCGCCTTGTTCAGACACCCCTTACAGATCGCTGCTATCTCACCATGACACAGGCCCTCGAATCCCGTCTCGGTGGGTCACCCTTTGGTCCAGCTGGTACAGGAAAGACGGAATCAGTTAAAGCTCTTGGCCATCAACTTGGCCGTTTTGTCTTGGTCTTCAATTGCGACGAAACATTCGACTTTCAAGCTATGGGTCGTATTTTTGTGGGACTGTGTCAAGTCGGAGCTTGGGGATGTTTTGATGAATTTAATCGTTTAGAAGAAAGGATGCTTTCTGCGGTATCACAGCAAATTCAAACCATTCAGGAGGCCCTTAAATCTCATCAGGATAGCAACAAAGACACTCAAAGTGAGGCATTCTATCAAGAATTTCGGTTAGAAGATGGGAAGTAACTTTATGGATTTCTTTATAGGTATCTCTGTTGAATTGGTGGGAAAACAAGTTCGTGTGTCATCTGATATGGCAATCTTTATCACGATGAATCCTGGCTATGCGGGACGATCAAATCTTCCGGATAATTTGAAGAAACTTTTCCGTTCGTTGGCCATGACAACACCTGATCGTCAACTCATTGCCGAAGTTATGCTCTTCAGTCAGGGCTTCCGTTCAGCCGAGAAGCTTGCTTGCAAGATTGTTCCATTCTTCAAGCTCTGCGATGAGCAACTCTCCAATCAATCGCATTACGATTTTGGATTGCGTGCCTTGAAATCCGTTCTTGTGTCAGCTGGCAATGTTAAGCGTGATCGCATTATGAAGATTAAGGATAATATGAAGCAACGTGGTGAAGAAAATATCGATGAGGCATCCATTGCGGAAAATCTCCCAGAGCAAGAGATTCTCATTCAATCCGTCTGTGAGACGATGGTGCCAAAACTCGTGGCTGAGGATATTCCATTGCTTTTCTCCCTACTAAGTGATGTCTTCCCGAATGTCAAGTATACACGGGCTGAGATGCAGGGACTCAAGACGGAAATCCGAAAAGTTTGTGCCGAGGAGTACCTTGTGTGTGGAGAAGGGGATGAGCAGGGATGTGCATGGATGGAGAAGGTGAGTCGATATTTAGTTAAATGAATTATTTAATTTTTGTACATAAGATTAATCCAAAAATGCACGCAATAAAGGGATTCGGAGAGACGTGGGTGGAAAAAGTAAGTTACTAACATGTTTTTATGTAAATAGAACGTTGCAGTTTTGTCCTTGGAATGGTTTTGCTTGTAAATAGATTAGATAGTTTCTATAAGTACCCATTTAGCTAACAAATCTTTAAAAAAATATGTTAAAGTTTTTGTCTCAAGTAATATCGAAAGGAAAATTGATCAAAAGTAATCTTTTGAGTGTAATTCATGTTCCAGTGTTCTCAAATCTGTTTAAAAAAAACCGGTGTATCCGTTCTCTAAAGTTTCTCAGTCAAATAATATTAAAAGTTGTTCGTTTTTTCTAAATTTTCTTTATTCCTTCGTGCAGCATCCAATTCTACACGCGAATAGACGTGAAACTCCAAAGATAAAAGACAAAAACGATAGAATTAATCAAGAAGATGCAAGTCAGAGAAAAAAGCGGACTTCTTTAAATCCGAAATGTCTTAATTTTTCAAACAAGAATAGAAATCTTCAAAATTTAAATGTAACTGAGGCATTTGAAGATCGGTCACAGACCCAAGATGAAGAAACACAACAAAAGGAACTATTGCCAAATTTTCTAAAGGATTTGAGCGTAAATGAGCGTCCATTTGGTCTTGGTTTGGGGACAGAACATTGATGGGATTGAAAATAAAAATTTACGTTGTTGCTGTATTGTTGAAGTAACAAAATTGATTCAAAATTTTTTGATGAAAGACTGTTTAATTGGAAACAAGAATTGAAAACTGAATGAATGAATGTGAAAAAAAAAGAGACGAAAAATTTAACATATTAAAAGAAAATAAAATTATATGTGTTTTATTAGTTAAAATCGTGTCAAGAAGACGCTTATCTTTGAAAGTTTTTTAAAAAAAAATTCTTATAATTTTCATGTAGGTTCTACAATTGTATCAAATCTCCAATCTCAATCATGGTTTAATGATGGTTGGACCATCGGGATCGGGTAAATCAACAGCCTGGAAGGTTCTTTTGAAGGCTCTCGAGAGATTCGAGGGTCTCGAGGGGGTTGCCCATGTCATTGATCCCAAAGCTATCTCCAAAGAGGCACTGTATGGAGTTTTGGATCCGAACACACGTGAATGGACCGACGGTCTGTTTACGCATATTCTCAGAAAGATTATTGACAATGTTCGCGGTGAGATTAATAAACGCCAATGGATTATCTTTGATGGGGACGTCGATCCGGAATGGGTGGAGAATTTGAATTCAGTTCTCGATGACAACAAACTCCTCACCCTACCTAATGGTGAACGTCTCTCGTTGCCGCCAAATGTGAGAATAATGTTTGAGGTGCAAGATTTGAAATTTGCAACACTCGCTACGGTTTCTCGGTGCGGTATGGTTTGGTTCTCAGAAGATGTTTTATCCACGGAGATGATCTTTGACAATTACATGATGCGCCTCAAGCATATCCCGCTCGAGGACACGGACGATGATTACTTTGCGTCAGCCGGGAAGGAGAAAAAAGACGATGAAGCATCCCCAGCATTGCAGGTAAAAGCAGAATAATTTTTCTTAAAAATTTCTTTTTTTCTCCTAAGAATGTTAACACTCAAACTGTTTCCTTCCTTGTCTTTCCTCAGACACAAAGAGAGGTTGCAGCACTTTTGCAATCCTATTTCGCAGCAGATGGTCTTGTTGTACGATGCCTTGAGTATGCCATGGAACAGGAGCATATTATGGATTTCACACGTCTACGTGCCCTCAGCTCGCTTTTCTCAATGCTCAATCAAGCAGCAAGGAATGTTCTCATTTTCAATGCTCAACATCCCGATTTTCCCGTAACATCTGAGCAACTTGAACAATTTATCCCAAAAGCTTTGGTCTATTCGCTCTTGTGGTCCTTTGCTGGGGATGCTAAATTGAAGGTTCGCTCGGATTTGGGAGACTTCATTCGTAGTGTCACCACAATTGGGTTACCAAGCAACACGGGAGCACCCATTATTGATTATGAAGTCAGCATCAATGGCGATTGGCTTCCGTGGTCCAACAAAGTTCCCGTTATTGAGGTGGAAACGCACAAAGTTGCCGCTCCGGATGTCGTTGTTCCCACATTGGATACAGTGAGGCATGAATCACTACTGTACACCTGGTTGGCTGAACATAAGCCAATTGTCCTCTGTGGACCTCCTGGATCGGGAAAAACAATGACACTTTTCTCAGCACTGAGAGCCCTTCCTGATATGGAGGTGGTTGGTTTGAATTTCTCATCAGCCACCACACCGGAACTCCTACTGAAGACCTTTGATCACTACTGTGAGTACCGTAAGACCCCGAATGGTGTTATTCTGGCACCCGTGCAAATTGGCAAGTGGTTGGTGCTGTTTTGCGATGAAATCAATTTGCCGGACATGGATTCATATGGGACACAACGTGTAATCTCATTCCTGAGGCAGTTGGTTGAACATAAGGGCTTCTATAGGGCCGGTGATCAATCTTGGGTAACGCTGGAGCGTATCCAATTTGTTGGGGCGTGCAATCCACCAACTGATCCGGGACGAAAGCCACTCTCGCATCGATTCTTGCGCCACGTGCCCATTATCTATGTAGATTACCCAGGAGAGACGTCGCTCAAGCAAATTTACGGCACATTCAGTCGCGCAATGCTGCGAATGATGCCATCGCTGCGTGGTTATGCTGAACCATTGACCAACGCAATGGTGGAATTTTATCTAGCATCGCAAGATCGCTTCACGCAAGACATGCAGCCGCACTATGTCTATTCACCACGTGAAATGACAAGGTTGGTTCTATTTTTTTGTTGTTTGAATTGAGAAATTCTTCTTATTATTTTTTTTTTTGACAAAATTAGATGGGTGAGAGGAATTTGCGAAGCCATCCGACCTCTTGATACTCTAGCTGTAGAGGGTTTGGTACGTCTATGGGCACATGAGGCACTTCGGCTCTTCCAAGATCGTCTTGTGGAGGAATCTGAACGGCGGTGGACGAATGAGAATATCGATATTGTTGTGGCAAAGCATTTCCCATCGGTGGATCACGACAAAGCCCTCGCCAGACCTATTCTTTACAGTAATTGGCTCTCTAAGGACTACATGCCGGTTAATCGTGATGAATTGCGTGACTATGTAAAGGCACGCCTTAAGATTTTCTACGAAGAAGAACTGGATGTGCCACTTGTGTTGTTTGATGAGGTGCTGGAGCATGTTTTGCGCATCGATCGAATCTTCCGGCAGCCTCAGGGGCATTTATTGCTGATTGGTGTGTCGGGAGCGGGAAAGACAACGCTGTCGCGTTTCGTGGCATGGATGAATGGGTTATCTGTGTTCCAGATAAAAGTACACAATAAGTACACGAGTGAGGACTTTGATGAGGACCTCAGGTCTGTACTGAGACGTTCTGGGTGCAAAGATGAGAAGATTGCATTCATTTTGGATGAGTCAAATGTGCTAGATTCGGGATTCTTAGAGAGAATGAATACCCTCTTGGCCAATGGAGAAGTTCCTGGGCTTTTCGAGGGTGATGAATACACAACGCTCATGACGCAGTGCAAGGAAGGAGCACAGAGAGAGGGCTTGATGCTAGATTCAAGCGATGAACTCTACAAATGGTTCACACAGCAGGTGATGCGTAATCTTCACGTTGTCTTCACAATGAATCCATCGACGGATGGCCTGAAAGATAGAGCTGCCACGTCTCCAGCTCTCTTCAATCGATGTGTCCTGAATTGGTTTGGTGATTGGTCCGAATCGGCGCTCTTCCAAGTAGGCAAGGAGTTTACAATTCGTGTGGATCTTGAGAAGCCAAATTGGACAGCCCCGGACTTTTTCCCATCTGCTTGTCCTCTCATCCCGGCAACGCCCAATCATCGCGATGCTGTCATCAATGCTTGCGTCTATGTACACCAAACCCTCCACAAGGCCAATGCACGTCTTGCAAAACGCGGTGGACGTACCATGGCAATCACACCACGTCACTATCTCGACTTCATTCATCACATGGTGAAGTTGTACAATGAAAAGCGAAGTGATCTTGAGGAGCAGCAGCTGCATCTCAATGTTGGTCTCAATAAGATTGCCGAAACTGTGGAGCAGGTTGAGGAAATGCAGAAATCCTTAGCTGTAAAGTCGCAGGAATTGCAAGCAAAGAATGATGCAGCCAATGCAAAGTTGAAGCAAATGTTCAAGGATCAACAAGAGGCGGAAAAGAAGAAGGTGCAATCGCAGGAAATTCAGATTCAATTGGCCGAACAAACGGTGCAAATTGAAGAGAAACGCAAGCGTGTCATGGCTGATTTGGCTCTCGTTGAACCAGCCGTTATTGATGCCCAACTTGGTGAGTTCCTTTTCATTTTTTTTTCTTTTTCTTTTAAATGAGTTAAAAAGCGGTTTCCTAACAAACTTTTTTCCCTCCAGATAAATGAGAGTAAATTGAGCACTTTTACTAAAAGTTGTCACACATAAGAAAAAGCTTTTGGTTTTATATAAGAAAAAATGAGATTTAATACTCTATTCTTTAGTCTCGAATAACGTTTACAAATATTTTTAATTAAGTTAATCTTCCTTTTTTTTGAGAAACTGTTTTTGTATTAATTTTTTATTCCTTTTTTTATTTAGAATTAAAATTTTCTAAATAAAAACAAAGCTTTAATTCCTTACGTGTGATAGCTTAAACACATTTTTTTAAGGCACAAAATTTTATTAAATAAAACGAAACAAATATGTGTGTAATTTTAGCTGTGAGTGGCATTAAAAAGAATCAATTGTCGGAGGTAAAATCAATGGCAAATCCACCGGCGGCTGTAAAGCTAGCTCTTGAATCCGTGTGTCTTATGTTGAATACTGAAACGACAGACTGGAAGACAATCCGCCAAGTTATGGTGAAAGACTCATTTATATCATCGATTGTCAATTACGATACATCATCAATCACGTACGGATGATAAAGACATGCAAAAAAAAAATTGCAAATTATCTTTATATACCTCCTAATCTGCTATAAATCAATTTTAGGGAACTTTTACATTGAAAAAATATATAACAGAATGCTGATTGATTGATGGCATATTTATAATGTAACTTACTGCCCATTTGGACCATCAATCAGTATTCTAAGTAAATATGTATTAAGTTCCTTATCTCTTGTTATAACAAACTAATGCAATTTTGTGCATAATAATCCATTATACCTCTCGCAGCTACATACTTCTAACTCCATTTCTCATTGCCTTGATGCTGCAATGAACTTTTATTACCTTTTTTTGTGTTCACAAGAAAAAAAAATGTTTTTTTGCTTTTCTGTGACTAATCTTTAACTTGATGTTATTGCCCAAATTACATTTACTTATTTATCTTGTCAAAGTTTTCTCACTTCAAATGCACCATAGAAATGAAAAAAAAATTGCAACACATAAAAAAAAACGTCAGCAATTGAAGAAAAAATATAATGTACAATATATTTCCAAAACAAAAATGTACCCCCTGTGAGAAAGTCATTTTTTTTACCTCTACACACTGACAGAAAGATTTATAATTTCATTGAGAAAGAACAAACGTAACTTCTTTATCTCAATGCTCTTGTATTATTATACCTAATATTATTGTTTGATGTAATAAAGGTCAGTTACCTTATGCAATATTTCACTGCCGAAAATATTTACTATGAAATTGAATAGACTTGTGCGGACGAATGAGAACTTCAAATAAGTATTTCTGAAGTAATAAATCAATATGTAATTGATAATTATTTTTTTGTCGACAAAAAAAAATATTTAGTTAAAGTTCATGTTCAGGGAAACAAATTGCTTGATGCATTTTTCTTTATAAATTTTTAATTAACTTTTTTTCGAAACTTGGACATATGATGAAAGTTTTCTGCTTCTTCATAATAAATCATTTTTCAACCATTAATCATCGTTGATGCAGGGCGTGCTGCTAAATCAATTGGTTGTCAAGTTTACCTGAAATTATGTTAGTCAAAATGTCAAGAGGAAGATATTTGTTTTAAAGATAAAATTTCTTGCAAATCTTCCCCTTATTTCGTCCTTTTAACTACATTTATGTACATTAATGTCAAATTAGAAAAAATAAGAAGAAACTTTGAATTAATTTATTCTTTCTGCCATGTGTAAGGAGAAGAACAAAAGAGATGAAAAGTACCTAACAAAGAATTTACTGACCCGCTAATGCGAAAAAAACATTAAATAACTTCTTCTAGCTGTAAAATCGATCAGGAAGCAGCATCTCGTCGAAGTTCGTTCAATGGCGAATCCGCCGGCCGTTGTGAAATTGGCACTCGAATCGATATGTTTGCTGCTGGGTGAAAATGCATCCGACTGGAAATCAATTCGAGCTGTAATCATGCGAGAAAACTTTATTAATTCCATTGTGTCTAACTTCAGTACTGAAGATATAACGTAAGCAAAGAAAATTTGAAGCTGAAAAAAAAATTATGTAGATTTCCATGTATCAATATTTTTGTCACTATGTAGATTGTGTGTTCAACACCAAAGTGTAGAGAGTAGGTTTTATTTATTTTTTTTTATCTTTTTCTTTTGCTGCAAAAATCGTAGAACATATAGGCAGATGCTGCATTATCAATCTTTTTTTTATATTTATCGGATGAGACCAACTTCAAAGAGATGTTTTATCTTTGGAATTTAATTGAAAAAAAAAACATTCCGTGGGTTGAATTACTGGTTATGGTACAAAATGCTGTAGATATATATTTGCTTTAGAACTTTTAGAAGAAAAGCTTTTTATAAACCAAGTTTAGTTTAGTCAACACAATCTAAAATTCATCGTAATTGCATGCTAAGCTTGCTCTGGTGATGGTTTGTGTGTGCTTTTGCTGTTTATTTATTTAAATTCTTAATAAGGGATGAAAACACAAATTAATATTTTCTTTTCTTGATGCTTCCAAAGCGATGATGTACGTGAAAAGATGAAGACGCGCTACCTTTCAAATCCAGAATATAACTTTGAGAAAGTTAACCGTGCAAGTATGGCTTGTGGTCCTATGGTTAAATGGGCAATCGCTCAGGTAAGTTTTATCATTAATTTAACATTTGCAAATAAGGTATTTTCATTACATGAAAACAGACATTACCTATGGAAAATTTTCCATAAAACTTCTTCTTTTTTTTTCAAATTAAATTTCAGATTGAGTATGCTGATATGTTAAAGAGAGTTGAACCACTCCGTGATGAGCTACAATCACTTGAAGAGCAGGCGCAAGTTAATATGAAGCATGCTCAGGATATTAAGGATTTAATTGCTCAGTTGGAGCAGAGCATTGCAGCCTATAAGGAAGAGTATGCCCAGTTGATTTCTCAGGCGCAAGCAATTAAGACGGATCTTGAGAATGTTCAGGCAAAGGTAGATCGTTCGATAGCTCTTCTGAAGAGTTTGAATATTGAGCGAGAACGGTGGGAGGCAACGAGTGAGACATTCCGTTCGCAAATGTCTACAATTGTGGGTGATGTCCTTCTATCTGCGGCATTTATAGCCTATGGAGGGTACTTTGATCAGCACTACAGAAATAATCTCTTTACAACGTGGTGCCAACACCTTCAGGCTGCGAGTATTCAGTACAGGGCTGACATTGCAAGAACAGAGTATCTATCGAATCCAGATGAGAGACTAAGGTGGCAAGCAAATGCCCTGCCAACGGATGATCTATGCACGGAAAATGCGATCATGCTGAAGAGATTCAATCGCTATCCACTCATAATCGATCCATCAGGTCAGGCAACAGAGTTCATAATGAATGAGTTTAAGGACAAGAAGATTACAAAGACAAGCTTCCTGGATGATTCATTTAGGAAGAATCTAGAATCAGCTCTTCGTTTTGGTAATCCGCTTCTTGTTCAGGATGTTGAAAACTACGATCCCATTCTCAATCCGGTGCTCAACAAGGAGCTACGTCGAACTGGTGGACGTGTCTTGATTTCTCTTGGAGATCAAGATATCGATTTGTCCCCTTCATTTGTCATCTTCCTATCCACGAGGGATCCAACAGTAGAATTCTCTCCGGATATATGTTCCCGTGTGACATTTGTTAACTTTACCGTAACACGAAGTTCTCTGCAGAGTCAATGCTTGAATCAGGTACTCAAGGCTGAACGTCCGGATATCGACGAGAAGCGATCGGACTTGTTGAAGTTGCAGGGTGAATTCCATTTGAGATTGCGACAACTTGAAAAGAGTCTCCTTCAGGCGTTGAATGATGCCAAGGGAAAGATTCTCGATGATGACTCAGTTATTACGACACTTGAGACCCTCAAAAAGGAAGCAGCGGATATTGGGCAGAAGGTGGAGGAGACAGACAAGGTTATTGCCGAGATTGAGACTGTATCGCAGCAGTATCTTTCTCTATCGCAAGCCTGCAGTAATATCTACTTCACCATGGATAGTCTCAATCAAGTACATTTCCTCTACCAGTACTCTCTGAAGATGTTCCTGGACATTTTCAGTACTGTCTTGTATAATAATAACAGGCTTGAAGGTATTACGGACTACACAACTCGTCTCGGAATTATAACGAAGGATCTTTTTGCCGTGTGCTATGATCGCGTAGCCAGAGGAATGCTTCATGCTGACCGACTTACATTTGCTCTTCTTTTGTGCCGAATCCACCTCAAGGGCACATCAGAGTCAAATATGGATCAAGAGTTTAATTTCTTTTTGCGCAATAAGGAAGGAATTGTTAGTGGACAGCAGAGAGTTGAGGGATTGACGGGAGAACAACTTGAGGGTGTTAATCGTTTAGCTACGCGCCTTCCCATATTCCGAAAGCTTCTTGAAAAAGTTAAATCAATTCCTGAACTCGGAGCATGGCTACAGCAAGGTTCTCCGGAGCAGTGTGTTCCTCAACTATGGGATGAATCAAAAGCTCTCTCTCCTATCGTATCAGCCATGCATCACTTGCTCTTGATTCAGGCTTTCCGTCCTGATAGAGTAATTGCGGCAGCCAATCTCTTTGTGGCTACAGTTCTAGGGGAAGATTTCATGCCGCTTGCTGAGAAAGAGTTGGACTTTGCAACCTGTGTGGAGAAACAGTTAACATCAAATACACCGGCTCTTTTGTGCTCAGTTCCAGGCTTCGATGCTTCAAGTCGTGTAGATGATTTAGCAGCTGAGCTGAACAAACAAATCTCCAGTATTGCTATTGGCTCAGCAGAAGGTTTCAATCAGGCTGAAAGAGCGATAAATGCAGCTTGCAAGAGTGGACGGTGGGTGTTACTAAAGAACGTTCACCTCGCACCACAGTGGCTTGTGCAGTTGGAGAAGAAACTCCATTCACTGCAGCCACATGCTGCTTTCCGACTTTTCCTCACAATGGAGATCAGTCCACGTGTTCCTGTGAATTTACTACGTGCTGGCAGGATTTTCGTTTATGAACCTCCACCGGGTATTCGCGCCAATCTTCTCAGGACTTTCTCAACTGTCCCCGCAGGACGAATGATGAAGCAACCCAGCGAGAGAGCACGACTCTACTTCCTTCTCGCGTGGTTCCATGCAATTGTACAGGAACGTCTACGGTATGCTCCGCTTGGTTGGGCAAAGAAGTACGAGTTTAATGAATCAGATCTACGCGTAGCTTGTGATACTCTTGATACGTGGATCGATGCCACAGCTATGGGACGCACAAATCTTCCCCCAGAGAAAGTTCCATGGGATGCTCTTGTTACACTTCTCTCCCAAAGTATCTACGGCGGGAAGATTGACAATGACTTCGATCAGCGTCTCCTACAGTCCTTCCTTGCTAAGCTCTTCACAGCGCGCAGCTTTGAGGGTGATTTTGCCCTCGTGGCGAATGTTGATGGGGTCGCTGGGGGTCCCAATGGGCAGCGACACATCACAATGCCAGATGGGACGCGACGTGATCATTTCTTGAAATGGATTGAGGGTTTGGCAGATCGTCAAACACCCTCGTGGCTGGGATTGCCAAACAATGCGGAAAGGGTACTCCTGACTACGCGTGGTACGGATCTTATAAGTAAATTGCTAAAAATGCAGCAGCTTGAGGATGATGATGAATTGGCATACAGTTCGGCAGATGAGAGTCTCGATTTGACGCAGATGAAACAAGAGGATGGTCGTCCATCGTGGATGAAGACACTTCATAACAGTGCATCGTCATGGTTGGAGTTGTTGCCTAAGTCACTAGCAACGCTCCGGAGGACCGTGGAAAACATCAAGGATCCGCTCTACAGGTATGTGTCTTGTTGAATTGAATGGGATTTTTTGAGATCTAATGGATATTTTATTGTTTGGGTTGATTGGAGGGAGAATGATATAAATAGATAACGGATCTGTTACATAAAGCTTAAAGCATAAGCATAGGCTAGATATCATTCTCCATAATGCTCATAAATACTCAAAAGAAGCTTATTTTTTTTAAAGATTTATTTATTATTATTGTGAGGGATGATTTTGCATAAAGCATTGATTTTAATTCTGATAGAATAAAACTAAACAAAATAGGAGATTACTTCAATCATTGAACGTCTCTTTGTATGTCTTTCCAATGAATTTTCGTGCCAAAAAAAATCTTTTTTTTTATAACCCTCCTCATGTTTCTGATTATGAGATAAAGCTTCCAAAGAAGAAATTATCTTATTTAACTTCAAATTCAGATTTTTAATGAGAGGTTTTTATTAGTACATATTTCATGAATTATATCTTCAAGAAATTCAAAAGAAAAAGTTTTTTTTGTTGAAAATGTGTTTAAAAATAAAACTTTTTCTCATTTAATAGTGTAAATGTCTATTAAATGAGCCTCATACGTACACAGTATGTATGCGATATGCCATCTACGGCTTGTATGTGATTTTTGAAGTGTTTAAAAGTGATGGTAGAAGAAAAACCATTGCAAATTACGGGTGAATTGGCAATTTATACGCGCTGCTGGGGTATTGCATAAATAAATCGTTGGTTCTGTTTGATAAATTTTGAAAGTCTCTGCAGCAGCTCATTGTGACGGTCCTGGGGAATTCAATTAACGCGCCATGATGATCACAATCTCTACTAAATACCTCTTTAGGGTTCATACTGATGCGATAATAAGATGATTTGGTCATTTAAAAAAAAATATTCGTTAACCCTTTCAGAAAATTGAAAGTCTGAGAGGAATTGGAATATAAGTGATTGTTTATCATACAAAAATTTAATAATTTTGTAAATTTCATTTGGAAATCTTTTACAATCTTTCACAGATACTTTGAGCGTGAAGTGGCTTCTGGGGCAAAATTGCTGCAGACTGTCATCTCTGATTTGCAGGATGTCGTGTTGATTTGTCAAGGGGAGAAAAAGCAAACGAATCACCATCGGAGTATGTTGAGTGAACTCGTAAGGGGTATCATTCCAGTGGGATGGCGTAGATATACTGTCCCAGCGGGATGTACAGTTATTCAGTGGATTACAGATTTCAGCCACAGAGTGCAACAACTACAGAAAGTTTCCACCTTGGTGTCGCAGGCGGGTGCGAAGGAACTTCAGAGCTTCCCAGTGTGGCTTGGAGGACTTTTGAATCCTGAAGCTTATATTACGGCAACACGACAGTGCGTAGCACAGGCCAATAGTTGGTCACTGGAGGAGTTGGTGTTGGATGTGACGATAAATGAGACCAATTCAGAGGCTGATCAGAAGGACAGCTGCTTCGGTGTGGTGGGATTGAAATTGCAAGGTGCCCAATGTAAGAATAACCAATTGCTACTCACTTCCACCATCATGATGGACCTACCCTTGACCCTGCTCAAATGGTCACGATCCACGACTGAACATCGCTCTGGCAAGCTCACGTTGCCCGTTTATTTGAACTCCACGCGAACGGAACTTCTTTTCACTGTGGATTTGGCCGTTGCACCTGGGCAAGATCCCCATAGTTTCTACGAGAGAGGTGTGGCTGTTCTGACGTCCACGGCACTCAATTAAGGTATGTCTACACTTTATGCACATTTTTTTCCTTGTTTTCATACTCTATTGTAATAAATATAATATGTTGATGCGAACAGGAGGAGCAGAGATGACGTACGAGCAAGAAATAAAAATGACGATACACAGTGTTTTGGTGAAGGGCAGCAAAAAATAAATAAAAGAAGAAACCCAGTGAAAGAATCCTCCTCTCACAGTAATATCTTTCAACTTGAAAAGTTTGCAATTCATTTTTTTTACCTTACCTATGAAATGCTTCCAATATTTAATCTTTTTTTTTCACTCTTGATCCACATAATATGTAATGCTTACAAGTTTAAATATTTATGGGAAAAATATATAATGAAGCTCCCAAAGTAATAACATTATAAAATATACATATATTGTAATCACAATTTGTTCGCTTTATAAAGCACACAATTGATGGGCACTTTCTTCCAAGGTGTAGCCAAATGCTCCCTGGAGATATTAACGCTCTGTTTAATTGAAATATAAATAATGCAAAATGGTATTAAATAATGCTCTGTGTATATATTCAATGATGTTCCACTCAAAGCTGTGTTTGTCGGAGAAGAAGGATACTCTGCAATTCAATCGATGTGGTCAATGGACGATGGAGTATATGCTACGATGATGTGGGTGTGTCAATGAGGGCCACATATTGAGCCCAGAGGTGCTTCCTCACCTTTTGTGATTACTCTCGCATAGTTTTCCCATCAAAAGCATCCTCAAAAGATGTTGGCAATTTGTCTCAATTTCCCCCCGAACAAACATTTGCAACACGAAACCGTTGAAGGTCTCGCGTGTCGCCGTTCTTCTTTGTGAAAAGCAAAATATTATGATGACTCTTTTTACCATCGAACTTTAAAAAGTGTGCAGCTTCTGCTGAATTTTCCCCAACAAGTTCACCATTTATTGAGCATTTTCCTTCAGTTTATAATGACTTGCTATTTCGGATTAAAAACTTTGGTTTTTAAATGACTTTTTATCTTTATTTTTTTTACATAAGAAATGTTGTTTTATTAAATCTCTAAAGCCACAAATTTAACAGACAAGATTTTTTATATAAAACATAAAATTTTTCCAATTAATTTAATGATTTACCGCTGAAAATAAGAGTCAGACTAGGTGCTGTGAAGTGAGACAGCAAAAGACAAATTGGGATAGGGTAAAGGGTGTAAATGCGAAGTACAAATCACGACAAAAGTGAGCAATTTTTGCACGATGCTAATTGGATTAAATTCGAGGAGAAGTTTGGCGTGATCAATTTGCGCGCGATTGATATTGGAGGGATAAAGGAGCGCGCATTTTTTGGCACGTTCAATTGTGGGAGATTTTTCGCAATAGCCAAGATGAAAATTAGAGAAAATACATTTGATGGTGTCTTTCCTAATCCCCATCCACACAAACACTTGCTTGAGAGACAAACACGAGCCCGGGCAATTATCTGTGTTTAAGAAGATTTGCAATTATGTGCTGGATATTGCCATTTAACCGGCGGACACGTTTACTGACATGCAATGCGTCTTCACAAGGCTCTCGAGCGGGTGGATTTTTCAATGTTCTCTCTGTCGCACTTCTTGACTTGCAGATGCACCGCATAACTCCCATCGTTGAGCTGGTAGAAGATCAAATTGGAGATTGCTGATTTTAAATATCTCTATGAAGACCTTTATTTGCCATCAATGTTGGCAATATTAAACATAAGAGCAATTTACTAATATTAATTTTCTATTTATTGGAATTTTTTTACACAATTTTCATTATTACATTATCTCATTGGAGATGTGTGAGAAAAATCGCACACCGTCTCACATCAAAATTCTATCCTTTATTATACAAATTATCATTTAGTTAAAACATGGCGGAATTCTTATTTTAACATTTACTACAAAAAGATAAAAGTTTGAATTTAATCTGCGACTCTTTAAGTTCAAATGAAAAAAAAAACACATGATCATTGTAAACCTGAACATCACGCAATTGCCTAGTACTGTGTTACAATATCATTCAATCTTTAGGGCAGGAAAGTAGGTAAATACAGTAGGTTTTAGCAGAACGAAAAGCAATTTGTAGCACTACTTGTACTTTTGCAGTGAAATAGCAAATTTACATGAATTGGCGCTTGATGAAGTCGATTGTGATATATATATGATTTTTTTTATAAGGGTAATAATTAAATTAGCGATTTTTATCCCACACTAATCTCACAATTTTTTACCGAAAAGCATGTGCTTTGAGGCCCAAAACTAACAGCACTGATATTTTAGCTGAATTGTGATACTTCAGGAAATCTTGTGACTTCCTTTTGCTGTCGCAAATCAGTGTAAGTGCTGAACTTTTTAGGCGTCTCCTCGGTTTGTGGGATGCTGTGGGGAGGTGAAAATGCTGAAATGTTACTTGGCAGGAACTCTATCCGTCATCAACGGTTGAGTTGTCTCTCATTGCACCTACTGCCGACGTGGCGGAAGATACTCGCGATTGGGAGGTGTAGCCGAAGAGGGATATCCAGAGTCGGGTTGGGAGGGGTATCCACCCTGGTAGCCAGGGGCTGGTGTACCGGGGTAGCTACCGGTGCTTGGGAAACCACCTGTTGTACCTGGGTAAGCTCCTGTTGATGGGCCCTGAGGATATGTTCCAGGGGCAGAAGGTTGACTGGCACCAGGGTAGCCGCCAGCTGGTCCCGTAACACCTGGATATCCAATACCCGGAGCACTAGGAGTTTGAGCAAAGCCTGGGGTACCTGGAGCTACACCTGATGGGGTCTGTCCAGCACCTGGATAGGTGGCTGTTGGTCCGGATCCAGGGTATCCACTGCCAGGAGCACTACCGGGTTGAGATGGTCCAAAACCACCTGCTGGGCCGCTGGGAAGTTGAGCACCCGGATATGAACCAGTTCCTGATGTTGGTCCCCGTGGTCCAGGTGCACTACCGGGGAAACCACTTGGTCCAGATGGGACTTGTGCGCCTGGAAAACCTCCTGGTCCCGATGGAACTTGAGCACCCGGGAATCCACCAGTTCCCTGAATTCCTGGTCCACTCACACCCGGTCCAGCCAGCGTCGATGCTCCGGGTCCTTGGGGTCCTTGGGAACCAGGCTGCCCTGTCTTGCTGTAGTCATAGATGTAGGCATTATTCCCATAGAGTCCAGGAGCAGTTGCGCAGTCGAATTGATTCCACCAGACACAAACCAAATGCTCCTGACTGAAGATTGTGCCATTGGGACATAGGAAGCTGAATGTTTTGTTCAGGGCACAAATGTGGAACACTTGACACTGGGCCTCAACATCCGCGTAATATCCGGGCCACTGCTGTTGTACACAGTCGAAGGATGTCGTTGGGATCTCGCTGTAGATGGGATAGTCTACACCAGGTTCTCCAGGAATTGCAGAGTAGTCCCCACCTTCGTACTGTCCATCGTCGAATTTTCCTCCAGGACGTCCTCCGGGTTGGCTACCGAAGCCCGTTCCAGGGGCTCCACCGGATGGACCAGATGGGAAACTACCAGGAGCTCCTGGATATTGAGTTGAACCAGGACGTTGAGCACCTGGGAATTGAGCCCCAGGGCGACCAGCAGGACCCGATGGGGCAGAGGCACCAGGAAAGCCAGGAGCGGAGGAACCAGGAGTGCGTCCGGGAGTGCCTGGAAAAGCTCCGGGTGCCCCGGGCTGCGATGGGAAGCCACCTGTTGGACCAGAGGGAGCAGATCCGGGATATGTAGATGGGCCTGATGGGGCAGAGCCTGGATAACCGGTTCCAGGTTGACTGGGGTAGCTTCCATCACCACTTGTGGGATATTCATCTCCACCTGGACGAGCACCGAAGGTACCTGGGCGTCCAGTGGCAGGAGATCCACTTGAAGGATATCCACCACCAGGGGCACCTGCAGATGGCGAAAAGCCACCTGGAGTACCTCCAGATGGAGTGAAACCACCAGGAGCAGCTCCAGATGGAGAAAAGCCACCAGCAGGACCCGAAGGAGTAAATCCAGCACCGCCTGGACGACCAGAAGGATATCCCGTACTTCCAGGGTAACTAGGTGTTGTTCCACTACCTCCAATGGGTCTAATTGTGCTCTGGCCACCCGGTAGCGCCTGATCCGGTCTTGGGTAGCTATATCCATTCTGTGCCTGTTAGTCAGACATCCAGCGATTAAAACAAGTTCACTTTTGATTATGAATGTAGAATCCCAGTGCGGGAATATTTACTTACCCATGCCGCACCGCAGATGGCAAAGAATGCTGCAAGAAAAAAGATCGGAATGAGATGGAGTGTGGAACAAAGACACCTCTAATTAGTCCATCTCTTTTAGTATACGTATTGGCAATGCGACCCTGACTCTAGAGCATGGGAATCTCATGTTTAAGCATTATATCCCCATCCCGCCCACATATTGCACATGCTTCAATTTGCGGGTGGCAATAAAATTAGGTACACGTCCACCTCGAGGTACCTTCTGTGACACAGAAGAGTATGGCTCTAATTAATTAATTAAGTCGCACCACTGTGTTTGTGCCAAGAGAAAAGACACGAGATCGAGATCACTATCAGTGCACTGGAATAAATGATGAGGGAATCATGAGCCCCATTGTCGGATCGCGGTCGCGTGGGATACATAATTTTCGTGAAATTTACAAGTGATGAAAATATCATAAAAAAAATTATTCATTTCGGGAGGGTTGGACTGGAATGTCAGGAATTGAATTTCCATTTAATTTTTTTTTGAATTACTTTGTTTATAATGTTTTGTTGCATAAAACATAATAGCGTCAAAATTAAAAAGAATGTTTTAAAAGCTTTGGCGGCATTACTGTATCTTTTCTTTCGCTTGCAAAATTAATGGATAAATAATATTTTAATAAAAAGTTCCTAATATTGAAGATTATTAAACCAAAAATCGTGGTTAAATCAATTTTTTATGTAATACAATTAAAAGAGGATCAGCACAATAATATATCTTAAATGCTTCTATAATTTTTTTAGATTCATTAAAAAGTATTTTTTAGAAAGCTTTAGAAAAAGAAACTGCCTTTTATGTATTAAAATGTTGTAAAAAAAAATTTGATTATTGAGTACATTAATTCAGTTTTTTTATCATCACGAAACAATTGCTTTTTGAGTTAATTTTATAGTCTATCAATTTTTTTTTAAATTTCTGTTTTCAATTAAATTATGTTCCTTTTATATTCAATTTATTCTAAAATTGAATTTTTCTTCTTATTTTTTGTGTTAATAATTTACACTTGGACAAACTCAATATGAGGGCCATGGATGATATTTTCTGGTTCTTTTGTGTGCAGCAAAAGCACATCAGGGAGATCAGGGAGAAAAGAAACATGTATTGCGCGACCAAGCATCAGTCCTCACGGATAGCCAATGGTTCTCATCGTGAGCGTCATCTGATTCATTGCAACATACCCTCCCATTTTCATCTCAAACGTTAGGACCCGAGACCTAGTCTCGTGACATTAATTGGACGAGGGCGAGAAAATTGCATAACAAACGTTGATCCATTGATCTCGAAAAGTGTTATGCTGGCGAGGGGGGTATTGACTTTTTTTTCTTAACACTCCTCGGTGCCGACAGGAAGTGTGATTGAGCTACTTTTAGTGTCATGGACCCTGTGATAAATCAATTGGCATACGGGGGAATTTATGGACATCCCAAAAAGTATCAATAACATCCCATATTCGGTCTCTGCATTCCCGCAACTGCCCGCGATTGGAATCTTCTTTTCAGCCATCGGAAAATTTATTGTTAAACCCAGCACAGTGGCGATCTTGTACCACGATAAAAATGAATCTGTTCGAGGAAACATTGTGTCTTGCGGTCGTAGCATTGGAGCAGATCGATGGAAAAAAGTTCAATCATTTGCATTACCTCTCTGTACCATTTGCTGTGTGGTGATCAAGAAAAAAGCTCTTGTCTTGCAAATAAGTCATTGTTGAGCAGAAGAACTGACGGGTGTTTGACAAAAAAACCCTAAAGCATGATTGAGCTTGAAAGCGGATATCCTAATTTTTTCCTCACTATATTACACAGTATTGCATAATTTTTTTGGACAAAAGCTAACAAAAGCGTTTTAGACAAAAATGATCTCTGAAGACATTCTTCAGCTTTTGCATAATATATAAAAATATACATTATATATTTCTTAGATAAACTTTTTAATTGTTCCCACCATGCAATTTGTCCACGGAAGTGATTTTGGGCATTCGGAGAAAGGCCCATCGACAGTTTGTCCCGTTGATGTACCCATCATCAAAGAAAGATGCAGTGTGCTTGTCGATGCGGGCGACGATTAGGATGATTAATCACGCAATGTGGTACCCTATACCACCTTTCGAAAGAAGTCACAGCTCCCATCAAAGAAGAAAATCTTTTGTTGATATGCTCATTAGCATATCAAAGTGTTCGAGTATTAAATAATCAAAATTGACAGATCCAATCTCTACTTGAAATGATATGCTTGAAACTGCACAGTTTAATTTGCTTTGAGAATCTAATGATATTTTTGTATATTTGGCAAAAAAAAAATTAACGCTTTAACTCACCAATGAGAATTGACAACTTATACATGTTGTTGATGCAGATCACTGGGGATTTACTTAAAGAACTTTAAACGACCTGTTTAAAAAGGGAAAGGATTAACAAATTAACATCACACGAATTAAGTCCATAATTTCATTGAAGACTATATATTCCAAAGACATCACACAAAATCACATAAAAACTGATCCTTATTTCGAAACTTTTTTCTTAAGGTTCTAAAAATCACAATTTCAAAATAAATCACATGTAAATCCTTTGAAACATTACCTCGCCTGTGGACGAAGTGGTTTGTAGAAAATTTTATTTTGGGGTGTACAGGACAAAGTCTAGCAGAGGACTGATTTTGCCACGATTTTGATGGGTATTTATATGAAAGAAGCCCGAGCTTCCCGCGTCAATGATTCACAGTCACCAATCCAAATTCATCCTCATGGTTTTGCTTTGGAAACATTCACCACCACCACTTCCACCCACTCCAGGCGCACGTCGCTGAAAACACAAACCACATGCTGGATGAAGAGAAACAATATGGAAAAGTAACGTGCATGTGGCGAGATGATCGAGTGAAGGGAGGGGACGAGTCTCTCCAGGTGAGACGATCTCCTCCATCTAAAGCACAACACTTGCACACACCGCTGCTGGCTGTTCCCATGCGAGAAGCTTCTTCCTCAGCATCGAGGGATCTGTCCATGCGTGTGCTTTCAATTTGTCATCAATCAATCAACACGCGGTAATCTCCTTGCTTATTGGTTTTTCTTTATACCTCACACACATCCCCCGTGTCGTCCATTCGCGCACTCCCCGCAAGGTCGCTAAATGTCGAGGATGATCTCACATTCATAAACTGAAAAGTCTACCACAATCAATATTTGTCCCACTTCCCAGCATCCAAAGGGGAAGATTTTGTTCCTAATTGGATGTGCCATCTCGTTAAAACCCCTTATCTTGCACCACACACCGAGCAATTGCCAAGCCAATTGATTAATGATCGCCTATGCACACAATACACCCATTTAAAATATTTGTCCAATTGATATGTGCACAACGAATAAAGAGAGCTTACAGCGGACATTTCGTCCTTCGGCCGAAAGTTCACCACAAATGATCAACCTTTGGAACAATCACCCAAGGCCATACACATAAAGCACTCTCGGGCAATCAGATGGATATACAAAAGTATAGTGCGACCCTTGATATCCAGTACCTCTTGACAAGATAATTTCTATTTTACCAGAAAATTGACTTGCATATTTTTTCCGGCTTACATTATGTACATTCCCTTCCTTGACCATACACTTCGGTGTCTTCTCATGTTCATCATTAACGTTTTGCACCACCCCAAGGCAGAAGAAAGAATACACACGAATCATGAGCGATCCTGTTAATTATATACACTTTGAGGAAAGAAATTTGGATGTATTTTGCTCAGATTTAATTTCTTTTGACTTTAAGAAGAGACATGCACCATTTAATTAAAATTATCAGACTTGAAAATTGTTCAAGCTTTAAGTATCAATTTTATAATTTTTTTTCTTTAATATTTATCACAGTTAAAATTCAGAGTTTTACCTATGAAGGATTTCGCATAAGTTTCGTTGCCTCTCAGCGATATCTAATCTAATTATTTAATTAGATTATTAGATTATTTGAAGCTATCTTTTGGACAATAATTGATTGACCATTGTAGATTTTTTTTTAAATCAAAATATAGTATTATAATTATCTTTTATACATTATCAGATGATCTCAAGAAAAATTTTTAAAAAAAATAGTTAAAGCATTGAACTTAAAGTATTTTAAATTAATATACCTAGCTCAAAATTTTCACATAAACTTTTTGGAAGGTTTTTGGGGTTTTTGTTAGTTCTTTGTAGTAAATTGTTCCTTAAAATATTAATATCAAGTGATTCTTTTTAATATCTGGTAAATATGGAATATTATGGATTCATTTATTTCTTTATTTTATCAATAAATAGGATGCCAACATCCTTGTTAATTCTCTTCAAATACCCATATTTGATTTCATTTTTAATTGCACCATGACCAAACCCATTATGTGTATTTTTCTTCTGTATAAGGTACCATATCTTTAGTAGTCCCCTTTATCTTAAATATTGTATGTAGGTATATTGGCAAATTGTACGTTCACTAGGTATTTGTTAAACAATCAAAGAATTTTGATGCGAACCTTTGAAATGTGTATAAAGTTCATCTGCTGTAGACAATTTTACCTTGAATCAATCAATATAAATCCACCTTCTATTCTTCTACACGCCCAGTAAATAGAATTTTTCAATTAGGCGATGATTTGCTGGAGGAAATGGAATCTTTCCGTTTTGTATGTGACTATTAGTTGGTGTTCCACTTCGTGGCCAACACCAAGTATTGTAATCGTCGGATTTTCCGACCACCTCAGATCGGGCTCAAACTTAGTATGAGCACGTTTCAGACAACCCACATTCCAAAAATTGTGGTGGAAAATTTTTGATCCGGCCGGCCTGCCGGCCGGCCTGCCGGCCTGCCGGCCTTCCGGTGGTCCAAACTTTGCCTTATAACTCGTGAACAGTAACAGATAGAGACTTTCGGTTTGAAGTTTTCTATAGAAATGTGGGTGTAAAATTTCATTTTTTCGCATTTTCAAAATCCAAGATGGCCGCCGTCCGCCATTTTGAAATACCGTCAACCACTTCCCTTATAGCTAGAGGTCTGAAATTTTATTATGTTGTAGAGCTCAGTGAGATGTTTTCATCAACAATTCATACTTGACAATCGGTCAAGCGGTTTAGCAAATATGGCGGCCTAAAGAAAAAAGTGTTTTTTCGATATAACTCGAGAACGGCTTGACCGATTTTGACCATCTTGGTATCAAATGAAAGGTATTGAGAAGCCCTACAACTCTTTAGAACATTTCAAGTTTCAAAAACATCCGCAAGAGGCACTAAAATCAAAAACAAAAATTGCCTAACTTTAAGGGGCAATATCTCCGAACATCTGTTATAGATTTCCTTTAAATTTTGATATGTTGTAGCCGGACTCAATATCTTTCTTCAGTCCGAAAATGAAGAAATTCTATGTCGCCGTTTAGAAGATATGGCAATTTAAAAAAATCATGAATTTAAAAAGTTGTAAGAGCCATATCTCCTGAACTGCTTGACCGATTTTGCTCATCTTGGTATCAAATTAAAGGTTCTGCGTTTCTCTACAACTTTCTAGAACAATAAAATTCTCTAGAACCATTCCTTCAGGACAAAAAATGCGAAATACTGTTTTGGTAAAACAAAAAGCCGCCATTTTGTGTTCTGGATATGACCTTGAAAAGTATCAAAATTTATCCCATATTCTAGCTTATTTTAAGACCTTTCCATAACTAGTCAAGAAATGTCTGTAGGTGTTATAGAACTTGAGATATGACCATTTTTATGCATCAAATTACTGAATTTCACAAAAAAAAATCAACTTTGCCTACTGATAATGCTTACAAATCGTATTATAACGCATAAATTAACTTCTACACGTTGTGGGACACCAACTCTTATAACTGGACGCGTTATGATTGACTTTGGTAGTGAAAAGAAATTAATTGGATATACTCAGGGTGACGAGATGGAGAAAAAAGCGAGTCACAATACTTGTTAGAGTGCTTTTTGTGGTGACACAAAGTGGGAAAAAAACATAATCGCAGATAATATGAAAATTAAGCATAAAACCGTGCAATTGATTCGTTCTCAAGTGGTTGATTGTCATCTTCTCTGTTGCTGCTGAGCTTTTCACATCCATGGTTTTGAGACTGGCGGCGCCCCATCAAAAAGCTTCATCGCCATGCGGCTTGTTTGTACAAAATTGTGAATGTTTTGTGATGAAAATGAGATGAAATCAAATTGGTTACCTTCTCAAGTTTACATTTTGCCATTACAATGGCACACCACACCATTGTTGCAAATTTTTAATGCAATTTAGGGCAGGTGCCCGTGAATTCTCATCCAATGACGAATTTAGCTAATTACATGTAGGATTTTTATCAATTCTTATACTTATATTCTTTATGCGAAAAACTAATCTTCTAGCATTGGAAAATATTTCATATACACTCATTCTTTTACGCAAACACTCAATCTATTGTCCTATGATGCATGTCGTGTGCTAATGCAGAGATGCCAATGGAATTTTTGCTACATTACTCTTGTGATCTAACACTTAATTGCCATCCATCACTGTGATCTTGATGATCTTGACATCATATCATGTGACAATACATTTAGCAAAAATACCACAAAACACCCTCAAGTAATGCCAATAAATCAGAAAATTAGCCTTACTCTGTAGTTCAAGAATCCCGAATCTTTTTTTGTCTGTCTTTTTTTTTTACAAAATAAAAAAATATGCACCATTCAATTAAACCGACTGTGAATTTTTTCATTCATCATACAATTGCTCAACGATGAATTCTTTAAGATTCGTCAGACCACTACATAATCTTTTTTAATTATATTATGTTCCTAAACGCAAATCATACGCAAATTACAAAAGCATTGGATCTCTTCTTTCTGTCTTCACACCCTCAAGCACATCTTTGTGACCAATGCACATCAGTATGGTTACAGCAAGGTTGCAAGAGAATTCAGAGTACGCGGTTAGTACAAAGCAATAACATACATACAAATAATAGTAAGGTTTTACAGTTATTGAAATTAATATTTGGACTCTACTAAAATTAAAACGCCTAACGTGCTAACGAAAAATAGGATCTCTGGAAAATCATCTTTTAGATGGAAACCGTTAAAATATAATGAAAATAAGAACTGTTTAATGTCTAAAAAATATAAAACATTATAAGGAAGTTCAGCTATCACCTTTATTCATTGATATCATTGTAGATTCTTGTTTTTTTTTTAAATATATTATGGTACCACGGAACCTAAAAAAATAATACTTTTCTTAAAATTTTATTTAAGAATTTATTATTCCACGTGATTTAATAAATTTTCCCGTGAGTGTGGGCATCTTGTGAAATTTTCCAAAAATTTCGAAAAATTAGCATTTTTCTTTTATTCTCTTACACACTGTAAGGGTATGACAGTAGATTTATTGGATGTTTTTGAATTAAATTCCATTTCATGCAGAACATAGTGAAACACATCTTTTTTTTTTCTTATAGAAGGTCAGATTATTCTTCTAAATACAATTTACGAAATTTTTCATGTTACCACAGACGAATAAATGACAAGAAGGTATAGTACCCAATGCTATCTTGAGGGGGAGGTTTTAAAATACACCAGCAATATCCAGTAAATTGCAGTCTGAAAATACGTAGACATACAATGACATGGGGAAACCGCCTATTAATCGAAAGCGAAATCCAATAAGTTAAATTCTTGTTATCAGTCACTTTTAGATGCATTACTGCATGTAAATATATTATGATTATTTCACTCTTGTGTCATAGTTTCATATAATATTTAATGTGAACGAAAAAAAAAGTCTAGCTTATGCCTTAAATCATCTTGTACATATACGCCATTTTTTCTTATTTCGGTGTATGGCAAATGAATGTATGGAAACCACAGAAAAGATATTAGCTTAAATGTCGAATGACTATTTCACTATTATGCATAATGATTTAATTACTGTTATTATTAACAATAAACAGATGGACGCCTCTCGGTGATGCCAACAAATCTAATTTGCGTAAAATTGACTTTCATTCCGTGCCAGTTTTGCAGCATGACCTATACACTGTGTGCTGGTAGTATTCAGCAAAATGTGTGGGGATTTGCCGATAGAAGCCACAAAGAGAGATACCCCCGAAAGATGAGGTAAAAGAAGCGGCAAAAGCGTTGGTAGACGGAGAGAGAAAAAGAGAATCTAATTAATTTTTCATATGTGCCATTGCATTATTTGTCTTCACCATTTTCAACTTCCGAAGTTAATCACATATCACGCCGTCTCACTTTCATTTTCTTCAACTCCGCATGAATTTGTGCATAACCCAAACCAAATCATGCTTTATATACATATACCTACCAGAGAATATTCCCTCCAGGAACATTGAAGGAATCCATGCGCGCAAGCTTTGAAAATAATTTTGCTTTCATTGTGAAAAGAAGTTGCTTCTGTTTTGGACATTTATTCGTGATTTAAAACCGAAAGAATTTTAATGATCGAAGAAAGTATCAACGTGATAAAACATAGGGGAGACCGGGGTAAAAATAGTCAATTTGCATAAATCCTTATCTGCAGGATTCCCCAAGGTCAAGAAAATTTCCTCGATAGGTCATTCTCATAGGAAATTTCCTGGCCTACAACTTTGTCTCAGACCATTTTTCTCTATCTCCATGGGAAATATGAGTTTTCGAGCTTTTCCTGAACCCTTCCGCTTCTGACTATTTTTAAACGCGGCGGGTAAATATAGTCACCAGTTGGCTAAATAAAGTCGGTCGAATTTTCCGACATTTCCAATGATTTTCCACCTGAGAGATTGATAGTAGTTGATAGCTAAACTTCTCACCTTTTGATCCGCGACAAGGAATTTCACTTTTCTATCCACTAAAACAGAGAATTTTGCGATTTTCTCAAACACGCCATTTTGCAACAAATGAATAGAAAATATGTCAAAAATTTCGAACTCCCATATGATTTACATGGGTTGACCCGATCTACCCCAAGGGGTATGTTTTGATTCAAAAAATTGTAGAGAAAAATCATTAAAAGTTATTGAAGAATACACATTGGCAATGTTTTTTGTAGTAACCCAGCTAGTGTGAAAAATTATCAGATTGGAAAATTGCTGAAGGAAAACTTCGGAAAACGCGTTTTTCTCAATACGCAAAAGTTTGGGAAATGGGCCAAAAATCTATTTTCATTTTTAACTCCTAAAGTACTGATCGGATAACCTCCAAATTACTGTCAAAAATTATAGGTTGGTAAGGCTTTGCACCCTAATTTTTTTCCGATTTTTCCGATTTATATTTTGGGAGAAATTGGCATTTGAAAATTCCAAAATGACTATTTTTACCCCGGTCTCCCCTACATATAAAGCCACATCATGAAGAATTTTTTTATCATCTTTTTTTCGTACATGTTTCTCATAATTAATAAATTCTTCTTGAGCTTTCCTTTTATCAAACTATTCTTAATCACACTAATCACATTAAAAATCATGTTACTTGGAGTACATAATAATATTTCCACAATTACTGTTTATACATCGTGTGAATACTTTATACTATTGTTTGCTATTTAGTAAAATATTAGTTACTTTAGTATTAAATGCACCAGAGATTAACGCACCGGATGGAACCAATTTGAACTTGGGATTTTATTAATTTTTCTGTAATAAATCAATCTAGACTCTTGTAAGTACACCTTAATGGACATTAAAGTCAAACAGTATAGCGTTCATAAAGTTAGTTCGAGTATTACCTTCACACATTTCGAGTAAAAATTTCGCATTGCTGATGTTTCACTATACCCAATCACTCGAGCGGGATGTCTTGTTGACTTATTAATGATGTGGATCTTTTATTAAACATCAACAGTATCTGCGTAAAGCGTTGTCTTGAAAAGCTTTTTTCAGCATCCTTGTGCATCAAATTTAATGATGAACTAATGAACAAGCGTTAAAATTGTTCAACAAACTCATTTTGTTGTGTGATTAATTGAGATAAATTGACGCGATATGAAATGTTCTTGCAATCTGTTAGCTTTTTTCACATATTACATGTTTAAATATAGAATTGCGAATTATTTTTATACATTTATTGTCATTGTGGGACAAAAGGGAAAAGGTGTTGGGTTGAAGAAGTAAAAAGAATATAAAAAGTAGGCAATAACGTTGAGACTTTTTACAACATTCTGCACTGAAATGTGAATGAGTGCTATTCTCAGTGTTTCCACATTTTTTTTAGTAAACGTGGTAGGTATATTATGCACATCGTTGAGGAGTTCATGACTTGGAAAAATAAATTGCGTCAAAACCCATGGAAAAGAAGCATATAAGAAGGTATACTAGTCAAGGTGATTTTATAGTGCAAAATATCTCCAGTCAAAAATTGCTGAATAATTTTTTAATATATCGGTTCTGACTATTTAGTTCTAATTACGTAGTACATTTTTTATATTCGGAATAACTAAGATTTGTACTTTTCTTTATTTTTTATTTATATTTTTTAAGAACTTTTCTGTGTAAATTAAAAATTTTACAAAGCCTGTAAGACATATGGTATGGATCAACATGTTGTATTTTACCACAATTGCCACAGAAAATGTACTTCTCCTGCTATATACAGCAACGTTGGACATCACCGGATTTATTCAGTGTTACTCTACTTTCGATAATAGTAGATCTTAGTCTGTGATATCGCATGTAGACCATTTTTTTCTCTGCCGCTCATCTTCCTTCAATTGCTGTTCAGTTGTCTGAATGAATCAGAGATGAGAATAATGGAATTTTTGTGATTATAATTTTATGTGGCACATATGCAGACAATCGTATTGAATAATTAGAAATGGGACGTTCTGTCTGAAGTAATGTAGATCATTTGATGCAATAAACACGTGGGTTGTGCAGCAAGAGAGTGATCGTGGTGTAACTTTTGGTTTGTAGCATTTTTGAGATTGGATTTATCGTTTTGGGTGACTATGGCGAAGAGAAAAAAAAATGTGAATTGAATTGTGAGCTATGGAAACACTTGGACATTTCTCAATGGATTTATCCATTAAATCTATTTTATGCTTTAATAATTCTTCCACTTCACTACTATCACGTGCTATGACGAAAGTATCGTCTTTTTGCTTAATATGAAAAACACTTGGGAAAAACTAGATGAAGCTTTCGAGTCCTTGATTCCATCGTATACCTCCTCTATAGAAATACTTACTACTTCTTAATTCATTTGTGGTATTTGTACTTAATCTGAAGTAGGAATATTTATTCCGACTCTGAGATTCCTAATTTATATTAATATTATGATATTGAAGCGCATTGATGGCATTTTGTTGTGATTTTACCGTGAAATTAATTAAAATTCTTCTAGGAAAAGATTATGATTTGTAGTTGGAAGATCATCACGGCTCTTGCACCAGAAACACGCTCAAAGTTATGTTTAATTCAGCTAAATTTTTAAAAATCTCTATTTTGTTCATGATATTAATTATAAGAGACTATACATTTAATAAATTCCATTACTGCCAAAATCTATTAAAAACTGGAGGGAGAAATGCGAATTGTTTGGAAAGTTAGTTTTTTTCTTCAGTTCCACAATGAACTTATACAGCATTCATTTCAATTTTCATTTTATTTTTTCATTATTAGAGACGCGAGACTTTGTGTTTTCTTAATCTTATCGTTTGCGTTGTTAGGATCATTCCAATCAACGATGGCAATTTTAATCATTTTAATTCATAAGGAAGTCAAAAAAGCTATTGGGTTCGTCGTTTGAAGTCTTTCGTTTCCCAATAATGCATTACAAAACATAAAAATCAAAGATGAAAAAATTGTAAGCAAATGATATAACACTAAAACAACTCATCCCAGTACCATTTCATTAATCTTTGCACCGCATCAGATGAGATACAGTGCCGTTTGAATGTGTTACGAAAACCACATGCGACGTACAATCACCATGCAGATCTGGCTTAAAAATATATTCCTTCCCTCAAATCATCTTCATTTGGTGCAATTCTCAACACTGTTCTAGTAACCTCCTTGCACCATCGACAACCATGTCTCGCAGTATGAAAAAAAAATGTTTTGTTAGATTTTGTCTATAGCCTTTGCGGTTCCTTAAAAAATCACAGTTATTGCGTCCATTCGTTTATTAATATTATCATTTTTTTAAAGAATTGATGAAAAGTTAATTTCTTATAAAAATTGTATACCTTTTATAGTGGAATATTTACTTATATACAACTTATTATTTTAAGAAAAAAATTTATTTTACGTAAACAAATAAATAACGATATTAAGGATTCACATATAATACAAGACAAGTAATGAAAAGACATTAAGGATTTTAATTTTTATCTTTAACTTTCTTTTTTTCAGAAACTGATTTAAGTATTAAAAGGAATAGCATTAATCTTCTTTAAATAGCAAAAAAAGAAAAACAACAAAGTGTGCAGTAAATTATATTAGGTATATTTTTTAAATACCGTTAACTTTTTACAATTTTCTATGTTCATTTATATTTTATTTAAAATAATCATAGTTCTTATAGACCAGTAAAGCCTATCAGATATTTATTAATGAACTTTCCTCTGTCTCTATAGCGATATGGCATTGAGATGCCTTTATGAATGGACAGAAATTGCAAAGTGTGAGAAGTTGCAGATTTTTTGATTGGTACTGTATTGAGGCGACGAAATTACGTGTTAAGTAAAAGTAATGTTCACATAGCATTATTCCATATTGCTCTTCTGACCCTACTTGACCAATTTCTCATGCTGTCTCTATATATACACCCATAGCCGCGAAGCCAAAATCGATAACACAAAAGCACATCAACCGCGCGCGAACAAACCATGTGATGGATGGAACCGTTGTGGCAGAAGCAATATTTCATCTCGGGGATTGATATTAAAGAAAACAAATTTGTCACAGGAAGCCCATACACATTCATATGGTAAAATCATAATAAATAACAACTTTAAATTGATGGCACAACATAGAAGAAAAAAAAGGTAAAATACAAAATGTTCGAGACGGACAAATTGAACCACATGAAGCGCATTCATTTTCATCGCTTTCAATTGTTGAATTGCATAATGTTTTACCTCTGAATAATTAATTCATTTAAGATAGGTATGTCAGGATATTTTGAAAGAAACAACAAATTACTATCAACATGATGAGATATTGAAGAATATTGTGGATGCAAAAAAAGCTCTAAACCATTAAGGCAGTGTGCCACAGCACATTGTCTCCATTGCATATCGATGAAGAGACTGGTGTATGAAAAAAGGGCAAACAATTTATATACTATTAAGACATTTATATTCAATTGAAATAAAAACCCTTATAATGATTTTTATAATTATGTAGGTACCTATAGCTGCAACTCCTTTTAATCTTTCCTTCTGTCTCTAGTTAAGGGCTTCGTGTATGTACGAATACTGATTAATACAGCTAATTCGCAAGTATTGCAAATATATGATGTGAATGCCCCTTGGACACAAGGTTCAAATTTCTTAATTTTGTGAAGCAGTAATTAAAACATTAGATTAATCTTGTTAAAACATAAGCTCTCTTAATTTGTTTGAGTAAATTATCGTTACGGCTCAAGAGGATATACAAAAAGCTTTGCAAGAGATAAATATTAATTTATTTTGACGTTCTTGGGATGCTACTACATTCTTTCGCAAGTCGTATTAGATACACACAAAAAAATGCCCAATCAGTGGAAAACCTTTTTTCTCTTTCTGTATTTTCCCAACAGCCATTCTTCATCATTATTTTCCAATAGGTAATGAAATTCACGTGAGAGATGCAAAAAGAGCGCTAATGCAGTTGAAACAACCTGAACTCGTTTAAAGGTCAGAAAAATTGCAAATTGATGTTCTATCCACGTCTGTAAACTTTTGCAGAGAATCCACGATCTATCCCAGCGTCTCTGGTACACACCTTGAATGCATTGCACGTGGAAAATTCGCTTGATGCACTTTTATTATGTCACTGGCTCATCAAAAAGGTATATTCGGTGCCAAATCATACATCATCCAAACCAATCATGCTATTGTCCCTCTTTCATTAATTTCCTGACCTATTGATTGATCACCATAAAACAAACATAATATTGCTCTTTGGCTGTATTTTTCATTTGCAAAAGAATAAATTGATATCGTGTAGGGAATACTAAGTGGACCACCGAAAGAAACATTAAATTGAGCATGAATCGTCAAGGTAAAAATATGATCATTTCATTACGCGTCAAATGGTTCCATTTTAACCTCTGCCAATTGCCCACGGAATCACGATATTTTCACTTAATTCAATTTTTTTTTAATCTTAGACAAGACAAACCAGTATTGAGGCTATTTTCTTAAAAGTATATCTACATATAATTATGTAATATGTAAAATTAGCGTGACAAACAAATTAAATGAGGAAGATGAGAACAAAAGGGACAAAAGCATTCATCCAGTAGAATAAAAGCAAAAGTTAAAATATAAATTATAAGAATTTTGTAACTATTAAATCCACCACATATTCTTACTAAAATATACATAAACATGATGGAATAGGAGAGAAAGGAAGCATTTGCTGAGAGAGCAATGAGCACGGGTCACGATTTATCCAGTGGAACGCGCATCTTTTCGACTCGCTACGAGGAATTCCATATACTGAAAGTTGAGACTATGTACAATGACAACATTGCAACTTTTATTTCAATTGCAAGAACAATATAATGTGGAATGAGTATCTAGTCTTATTAAAAACATGTTAGTTACTTTCCTAATTGAAACTTACCAGGTTAAAGAATTATTTTTGAACGAGAGATAATAAAATTAACATAAATTGGCGTTGAAGATAAAAAAAAAGGTGATTTAAATACAGGCCCCAAGAAAATGAAGATTTTTTTTCTAAATAATCGAAATTTAATTCAATGATTTTTAAGAACTTTCTTTACTTTATTGCCAAGGAATATATAGATTTAGCGAATTCTAAAAAAAAGATCATTAATCACCACATTTTGAAAGGAGATTTAAAGGAATTTATTCCTTATAAAAGTGATTAATTTTCTATATGAAAGAAGGAAAATTGCTAAAATCAAATATGTGGAACATTCAATAAGTACGTTGAGGGTGTTTTGCGAAATTTCCCGCCAAAACACATATGTAACTGAGAGAGTTTTGCGCTGCAGAATGGGGAACACCATGAGGTCAGACAAGTCGATATAGCATCCGTGTAATATAGCACTTTACAATTGCATTTAATGATGCACAACTTTACATTGCAGACTGGTGGGGGGAAAACAAAAAACCTACCACGCCAATAAATCGAAACAATAAAGTCATTAATGATGAAATTAATTGGCAATTAAAAGAATATTATGGCAAGAAGAGCGGATAAATAAAAAAAAAACTTAAGGTATGAGAAGTACAGAAGAAGAAAAGAGTTATCTCGCAATATTTGATTGCAAATCATCATAAATGTTTCATTTTACAGAAGACAGATCACTTGTACATCTCCAGCAAGACGATCATCTGTTTGGGTCTGGGTGATGGATCAACGGTAGCACCAGAATAGGGAGGGTGCATTTGGAATACGTATATGTACAAAGGTAAGTAAAGTGTGGCAAAATTCACAGACTGGGATGGATAAGAACTGGTTAAGAAGTTTAAAATGCGCTGTGATGAGATGTATCAAAGACTCACGATAGAATTATGCAATTGTTGAGACTCTGCTCATAGATGATCATAATCCGTGTGATCTACTCTATATGAAAGTCCCCCATGTAGAGTGACCTCCTCACTTGCATTTATATTTGCTAAGCCGATATTTTCTATCAAAATGCAAATGTCCACCTTAGGCAAAATCTTAAACTATTGATTGACGTTTTTCACGCAGAAAGGTGCAAAATATATTGATTTACATCCGCATACATACATTTTTGTTCACCATCACAAAATTATGATGATGATGATGATGAAATTGGCAAGTCACGAAGAGATCGCCATCAATTTCCTCGATCTCCTTCTATAGAAAATTAATTATAAAAGACAAATGTTTTGTTACTGCAAATGACTTAAATCTTTATCTATTCAAATGAAGTGATGTTCCGTATTTTTTTTTATTAAACTTTAAATTTAGCATAAGCTCCTAGAATTTACTTGATTTAAGAGTTTTAGATAATTTTAAATGAGACCTATTACGATAAAAAGAAGTATTTTAAAATATAGTAAGTTGTAAAATAATTTACAATTTATTTATTTTTAACCAGAAATTAGTCAATGTGTAAAAAAGGGGATTACATCAAGAGTTGATATTTTTTTTATTTCGTAGAGCGAAGCAAAAGAAGATTTAGTGTATGTAGAAGTCGCGTTTCTGTCTTCAGCAATTGTGGGTGTTAAATCGTCTGCAACGGCAGCTGACTAGCTATTTGTAGGCGTTTTGCCGCTCGTGTGACAAATTAATTTGCTATTTAGAGTTTTTAACGAGAGACGTGAGAAAAAGAACACGACAAAAGGGTATTGCAGAGGAATATATAAAGTGCAGAAGGTGTGAATTTGAGTGCGAATTTAAGATTTGTTTCAGCATCTCACCTTGCTTTTCCGCTTCCACTACGTTCCATTCAATCAACCTTTTCTCACCAAGCATTTGGCGCAATTGTAACCTTACATTTATGATGATTTGTCGAATTGATAATTCGCCATGTGTCGTATTAATAACTTCAGCAACTGCTATATGATTAATTGCTATACATTAAAGTAGGTAAATAGAGTTAATTATTAATTTATTTAGATCGTCGAAGGTCACCATTGCTCATCTCTAATTAATTGATCGCCTTTTTTGTCCAGTACTTCGCCTCGTATATCTCAATGCTACAGACTGTGAGGCTCCAAAAATAAGAATGACTGCATAAATCCCATCATAATGCTTCCTGAGGAAGCGATATCCAGTGTGAAATATTCGGCCTGTGGGGCAAAAATTATGTTGATGAATTTGATGTGTAGTAACCTCCATGTCTCTCATGTTGCATTAGCCAACAGACGAACTTTAACTTCAACTACAGTACAAAGCGAAGCTAATGGAAAGGGATTAGAAATGAGCCTTCATTGCGGAGTCTAATTAAAATGATCATTTTTAAAAGTTCATCGATCGATCAGGCGATTTATGGTTCGTATGAAATAACCCATTACCAGGTTAGAAGCTGCTTTTGCAAACTCACCGTGGATTTAATGGTAAAATCTCATAAGCAGACAATTCACTAGTGTGCCATACATATAATGAATGTGTTGATAGGAGATGCGTAATTTTTCTTTTTATTTTACAAAGTACACCACCTGAATCATCACTTATTAATCTGTCACGTTCCATCAACGTCTTTTTCACTGTATTTCCAAACGCCATGCAATTAAAAGACGCTTTGTCAAGATTTATCACACACCCACTGCAAAATGCAATGAGCTACATAATTCAGATTCCTTCTGCAAAATCGCATTGAAATTTCGCTTATACATTATTTTTGAAAAAAAAAAGAAAAAATTCAAAATATGTGCATTTTCAGTCACAATTTAGGATTGTATCTTTTAGTTTTTGCTATGCTAAAGAATTGTAAATTAGCAGTTTATTTTGTAATGCACAGATTAGACCAATTAAAATGCATCTTCTTTTTTTAATTAGGTAAATTACGTTGATTTTTTATTTTAACCAATATACCATCTTCTCTTTCAAGTTGTTCTTGCTATTAATTTTCACGTTAGTAAATTAAGAAAATTTGCAAAAGAATTTACAGTTCAATTGTCCCAACTTGTACATAGAAAGGAAAAGTGCTTGATGACACTGTCATTCTGAATTTGTTGAGAAAAAAGGGTAAAGAACATGACTTAATTTAACGCGTTGAGTCATACTTTTGATTCTGAATGTGCATATTTCATTCCAGATTTGTGTACACCATTCATCATCTCTTTTAGAATGCATACTTTCCATAAGCAATCGTGCCTCCTTGACTAAACTTTTGCTTTTAACACCAAACTTATACCTATCTATAGTAATGAATTGCAAGAGCCTTTCATCATCTTGCGCTTCTTTTTTGATCTATTCTTGGGACGAGGCACCTGGACGGGATTAGATAATCCGACCTAATGTTAAGTATGTCATATTCACACGTAATAATTACATACCAATTACACATGGCATTGATGTTTGCTTTTATATCAAGCGCAAAAATATTCAATTAGGTAAATGCTGGAAAATATGGACAAAAAATCTCTAAAAGAGCCTTGTATTTTATTATTCTAGTATAGTGGCACATATTAATATAAATTTATGTAATTTCTGAAAAACATTTACACTACAGAATGGATGGGTATTGCTATGTCTTTTAAAGTATAATAAGGAAACTTCACTAAAAGATCTTCAAAATATTGCTAACTACAGAAAAGCGAGTGTTGATGACACCAGAGACCCTCCCTCGAATGTGATTTATATCTATACAATAGTTGGATGGTGCAAGGAGTTCCTCTGGATATGTGGATGAAATTAAATAGAAGGTGATGTCAACATAAAAGTAGTATAATTCATCATTGCAACATTCCTGCAATTGTAATCCTTTCGCGATTCATTGCTCTGAATGAACTACACGACACAATAAAATGCACTCTTTTGCTATATTTAGCAAAGACGATGATCGATCGTTGAGATTTCATCGAACGGATTGACCATGGATTGTACGTGAGATTGAAGGCTTTCGCGGAAGAATTTTGCAAAAGGACGTGAAGAAAATCGTTCTCTTCGTAAATTGTTGAAGAATGACATTGCTCTCAGAGACTTTTTTTATGTAAATAGTGATCTCAATTTCTTGAAAGATCACGGTTTTTCATTATTTTGTCAACAACGAAAGGTTACCTTAATTTACATATTAATTACAAAATGAAAAATTCTATGAATTAAATCATTTTATTTAATATACAATAGGGTATGATTCATGATCCAAAACTTAGAAAGTAATTTAATGATATTAAAAAAAACTTAAATTAAAAATATCCTTTTCACCTTTAATTGGAAATTTATAAGATATTATTAAAATTAGTCTCTTTTTCAATGTGTCAGAAGAAATTTCGTTGATTTGAAGATGAAATTCTTCGAGAAAATTGTTTCTTAAATATGAGGAAGATACGGCGCATTGATTGGTAGTCTTGGGGGAATTTCAATGTGAAATACCACGAAAAATTGAAATGACTTTTGGAAAGATTTGTTTTGTATTGCAAAATTCTTCTTCAAATTGCACACGGCAGCATCACTTATTAAATTCTCACAATAATTCATTATTATGTCACTCGGGGCTATTAAATTTCATTGATTGATGCCAATTTAAGATAAAATCAATAAATATTGACACAGGGAGCAGAAACAGATAATATGTTAGTATGAAATTGCATTTTTATACCACAGTGCGAAATGTCTGAGAGAAAATTCATATAAAAGAAAAAAAAAAGATTCGATTATTTAATTAATTCCTTTATCAATACTCAATTACATGAAAATTTAATATGTATTAACAATATGAATGATTGTGGATCGTATAGTCCGTTGTATGTATATATGATAGTGTATAAAATACATACGTATCAGAATTGAAAGAGAATATCCAATAATAAATAAAAAATGATTATCACATAATTGAAGAAATTGTAGAGTAAAGAAATTGCAAAAATATAGACTTATACTTCTCTCTGATCAATATTTTCTTTCTTTACCTTTCTTTACACGAAAATTGTTGCTATGAAAATTAAATTAATCAAATATCATTCTGACGATATCGTTCGTTATGCAATCTATCACTTTTATTGTTAGCTATAATAATGTCGTAGAAAATATCTAAAAGGGGTGATGATTTTAGAAATATTGTGTAATTTTCCAAAATAAAAAAAATAAATAAACAAGTGATCTGCATGCGCAACTTTTAATAGATCAAGTGATGGATCGAAAGGGATTGTGTCATGAAATCACGATAAGAATTGGCTCAAGAAATATGTGACTTTCTATATTAAATCATCGATTGATTTCTGCAGACATTCCATTTGATGTTGTGGTGTGGAGCCATTAATTGGAATTTCGAGACAATCCAAAGGATCTTCTTTGTCTCACTCTAACCATTGTGAAACCCTTATCTATATATGTATGTATGTACTGTACGTACATATGTAAGTATATAGACGGTTTCTCGTACCTTTTGTACATAAAATACTGAGAGAGTCTGCTAATGTGAAATACGTAAATTCTGGTGAAAACCTAAATACTAAAATGTTTAAAATAATGTACCTATGTAAATATGAAAATAATTTTAAAAATTTATTTTTATTTACCAACCAATCTCATCTAATCAAATTGAAATTTTGGAAAAAGATTTTAAGTGAATTATAGAACTTTTTATTTGAAAACTATCATTTCGCACTTAGGAGTGATCTTGCAATATTACAAAGATTGGGATGGAATAATAAAAAAAACACTGGGATCATCGAGAGCATCTTACATTGATTTCGAAGAGAAGGAGGTATCAACGTGAAATTAAATTTGTCATTTGCAAAACAATCAACAAGGAGAGAACATTGATAGAGACACGCTTCAATTTGCATTTACCACAGCGTTTTATGTACAAAAGATGGATAATTTGACATTAATTTGAACACCCATACACCCAGAATCTATTGAGGAATTATGTGATGCACTTTGGAGCGCTCTTAGTGGGAATTTCGTGCTCTCTGTACCCAACACGGTGTCTTTGGGAGCAATTCAACACAGTTCTCGTTTACATAACACTTCTTTCGGTGCCAGATAAGAGAAGTTTCGCGAAACATGATCAAGTTATTCCTTTAATGTTCTGTATATTGTTTTTTTTCCTATCTCTATTGTACAGCATAAAAATGCTTTGTAGAATTAAATACAATGGCTTTGGATTTGGTCGATTTTGTAGAAGAAAATTTTTGGAATGATTCTCATTATGTAAGACGATGAAGTAATATAATTTCTTGTATTGCTTTACTCCAAAAGGGAACATTAAAATAGAAGACATTATGAAGCTCTGTTAGGTGTGATTTATTTAAATCATTAGTCAGACTGTAGAAGTGACCAGAAGTGGAAGTAAGAAAAATTGGAAGAATTGGTGAAAAGTAGCACAAAATAAAGCTAGAAAAATGTTAGTTTTCTTCGTGTATTTATTATAATTAGTTCCTTGATTTTAATCAAAAGAACAATTATGAAACTGTCCAAATTCTCAACATTAGAATTACTTAATATTTAATTTATCATTTTTTTTTATCAAAGTTATTGAAAGAACATTTTTAACGTCTTTGTAATTTTATGTGTTTACTAAAATATCCTATCTTATATCTTTTATATAGTTTTACACACTCTCAAGAAGAGAAATGGGTAATTAAAATTTGCTAGATGAGCTTGAATATTCGCAACATCTTCAGATTCGATCACATCAATCAGAGAAGGGCGTTAAAAAGGAAATCGTTTCGTATCAAATTAATTGGTTTTGGTTATTACCTCTGATGAAATTTAGTGGTCATCTTTGGTTACTCCCGGACAGCTGTTTACAAGATCATCCACATCGTTATACTTCACACCGCACCAGTGGCAATAAAGATGCATAGATCTTACGTAGTTTGTAAGCATCTCCAACTTCTCTGCAGGCTGATAGAAAATAAAATGGCATTAACTCTTAAACAATATGGCACAGATTAGAAATTTATACTTCAAAATCTTCCTCTTCATCTTCTTCTGATTCTTCATCATTCTCATCTTCTTCGGTTTCCTCTTTTTCCTTAGGTTTTGGCGGCCAGAACCACTCCATTTCTGGTTCTGTAATTTCCAATGAAAGATCAAGTCTCTCACATGTGCGTTGACATTTCCTGAGAAAGAAAGGCTCTATAAATTGATAAGATGTATTAGAGATTTAAATTAATTACCCCAAATCTGCCTCAATTTGTCGATTCTCCGCTTTTCGAAACATTCTATTTCTAAACTCCTCAGCGGAGGTGGGTTCAGTATCTCCTTTTGCCAGGAGCCTCTGTCGAAGAATTTCTCTTTTTCTTTCCTCTAGTTGTTTCAACGCAGCTTCTCTTCCTAATCCACCACGGCCAGATTTGACGGTTATCCCAATTGGTTCAACAATGCCCTGATTTCCAGTCTTCCCAATAGCTTGCCCCTGCTTATAACCCATCTTTGCTAGAAGGGCGAATCCTTTGTTATCACTACTTATAGCGCTGCTTAGGCCTTCCTGGAGGCGCTCTTTTTCCATAACTTGTTTGGGTTTGTTCCTGTTCCTCGTCTCCTCGTCGATTTTCGCTTTCTTTGCTTGAACTTCTACTTCTCGCTGACGCTCTCTGTTTTTGATTAATCCCGGACGAATATTTGGCAGATTCTTTTCTAGGAATTTATCGGACATGTAATCCTCTTCATCTGAAGACATCTTTTGTCCTAAAAGTTTTTACCACAACTGTAGAACAACTATATGTACAAAAAATGTAAACAAACATTGACTTGACTGACAACCTTTTTTATTCCCTAACCTAACATTTTCACGTGTTGTATTTGCTTTGGTGCTTCGTGTGCGAAGGATTAATTCTAAAATTCTTAATTGTTAAGCGTTTTAGCAAGAAATGGGAAATGTAAGTACATATTTACTAGTTATATGTTTTATTTAATAGTTCAATAAATAACTCATTATATTTGTTGCAGAAAAAGGTAAAAATAAGCTCAGCGAAAAGAGTGAAGCATATTCGAGGAAAAAAGAATGTGGCCCCGAGTAAAGGGAAGAAAAAATCCCTGACCACAGTAAAGCACGGGAAACAGATGAAAGATGTAAAAGGAAAATTACAGAATAATAAGATTTCGAGAGGACATGATCAACAAAGTGCAAAAGGAAAGAAGAAGCAAAAAAAGAAATCACAAATGTCAGGAATGCCAGAGATTCACGGAGATGTATCAAGCGATGTTGATGATATCATGGACATGATTGACGATGATGATGCACCCCATTTGGCTAATAATTTCACTGATGAATCAAAAATGGATAAAAGTAAGGGGAGAAAGAGAAAGAATAACACGAATAATTCCCTGGATGGGCATGAAAAGAAATTCCGGGAGGAGTATGCAGAGACACGAGGTGAACAAGGGAAAATACGTGATCTTTTGCCAATTAAAACAAAACATGGCATTATTCCACAATCAATGGTTCTTGAGGATGAAGAGGTAGACGAAGATTCTCCAGAGGAAGTTGAAGAACCTACGGAGGAAAATGATTCGGAAGTAAATGATTCAGACGATGAAATTATCCGGGACCGTTCGTCAGAAGTTGAAGTAAAGACGGAGAATACGGCTGTATCTGTGGCAGATTTGTTGACACACCGAGAGCAGGAAGTGCAAAAGCAGAAATATCGCATTGGAATAATTTGTTCAGGGATTTTGGAGCGTCCTGAGGAGAGAATAAAAAATTTCTCCTCCCTTTTCGATCTTATGGGAAGAGTGTCAAAGGAGGGCAGTGCTAATCTTATCTCCGTCCGAAAGGTAGCACTCCTTTCAGCCCTGGAAGTTTTTAAAGACATCATTCCTGAGTATAAGCTGGGTGTTGTGGAGACGGAGAATGTTAAACTTAAGAAGGATACACTTCTCCGGGTTACTTTTGAGAATATTTTATTGCAGCAATACAAAAAGTATCTGCAGATTCTTGAAAGAATTACCATGACTGTGTCCAAGAAGAGACCTTCAGGGGAAGGTCCATTGACGGATGTTCAGATCAGCTTAGCTCAGGTAGCTACGAACTGTCTCTGTGAACTTATTCTTGCACATCCCAATTTCAACTTCAGCACAAACATTGGACAAACTCTTGTGTACCTATCAAACAATCGCTTTCCTCAAATTCGAGAGAAAGTCAATGGATGCTTCAGAAATATCTTCAAAACGGATAAGCGCCTTGAATTGACACTACACGTAAGAGAGTATTTCAGAGGCTTTAAAAAAAAACAAATATCCAAAAGAATTTTTATTTTGCAGATTATTAGACGAATTAATCATCTCGTTAAAACTAAGCAGAACAACGTCCATTGTGAAGTTCTCACCTGTCTCACGTCCCTCTACATTAAGAATATTAATTTGGATGCAGATAAGGAGAAGGAAATTAAAGAGAAAAAGCTGGAAGCGAAGAAGAGTCGTGTGATGAATTTATCAAAGAAAGAAAGGAAACGACAGAAGAAGCTAAAGGAGTTGGAAAAGGAACTTCTGGAGACGAAAGCTGAAGAGAATAAGGAATCACGACAACATAAACTTACTGAAATTACAAAACTTATCTTTAATATCTACTTCCGGATCCTCAAGAATGATCCCAACTCAAAGCTTCTCGCTACAACACTCGAGGGTCTTGCAAAGTAAGTGTTTGTAAAGTATACACTGTGTCATAAATTACTTATTTATTTATTTTTCTATAGATTCGCTAACGTAATTAACATGGAGTTCTTCTCGGATCTTGTTAATGTGCTCAATAATATCATGGAGTCTGTGGATCTTGATTATCGGGAGCAGTTACATTGTATACAGACGGTTTTTGTAATGCTTTCGGGACAGGGAGAGGTTCTCAATATTGATCCGATTCGTTTCTATAATCATCTCTATCGGAATATGCTTTCGGTGCACGCTGGGAAGAATCACGAGGATTTCCTGATTATTCTAAGAACGCTGACAGAGGTTCTGGTAAAGCGACGTAAGGATGTGACGTACCAGAGATTGCTGGCCTTCACCAAACGCGTTATGACAGCATCATTGCAATTACTGCACAACGGATCACTGGGATGTATCTGTGTGGCTAAGAATATGCTTCAGTTGACTTCCAAAGCAGTGGATGTTCTCCTGGATACGGAGACTTTTGTTGGGTCTGGGAAATATGATCCAGAACTCCCAGATCCTGAGTACTGCAATGCAAACTGCACACTTCTCTATGAAGTATCTGCTCTCATGAGGCACTATCATCCCACTTGCGTGAAAATGGCTAAGCATCTAGCATCCGGAGCTCCTATAAGTGGTGAAGGAAGTCTCAACATGGACGTGGCGAAATTGTAAGGATTCATCACACTGTGACGAATTTAAAAATTTTGAAGAAAATCTCATTTTTTTAATTTTTTTTTTTTGCAGATCGCCAGAGGAACTTTTTGAAAAATTTGATAGTTCTGCAATGACCTTCAATCCAGCCATACCGCCACCTCGCATGAAGGATGCCAAGAATGCAAAAGGTCTCTTCTTCTTCTCCAATGACACACTGAGAGATCAATGTAGTGAAGCACTTAGGAAACCCATCCATGCTTCCAAATCCAGCGAAATTCTTGATTTTCACGCGTCGCTGTACAAAGGAATATCATCAAGAGATAAGTAACGTCCCTTTCTTCTGTTGTATTTTCCTTTTTATTCATAAAAAAATGAAGAGAAAAAGGTAAAAATAATGTTTTTCTGCCGAGAAAGAAATTCAATTGTCCCTGGAAAAGTTGAATGAGGCGAAGAAAAATTAAATTGCAAATCAGTGCCTTCTTTCATACAATTCTACAAAATAAATTGTTTTTAGAGTTTACCACAATTTTAGCTAATTCAGCACTATCTTTGGTATTTAATCCGCATTCATTTTTTTTTTCTTCTATATTTTACTAAATTACTTTTTTTTATTTTTCTTCGATATCCTTAAAAACTATTTTTGTTTCTTACTACGCGTTTTAATGATGGTAAATTCTTGCAATACTACTTATAAGTTTTTTTTCTAGAGACTTTAATTGCTCCCTTTCGTACCATCGATCGCCTTAAGCTTACTTTATTCATAAACACAAAGACACACTAATTGCGAATTGTGGGGCCATTGCAAATTAATAGCCGATGCATTAAAAAGATCGTGACTATACTGAAATAATTCTTAAAAATCACCTGACTTGTTGGCAAATTCGATTGAAAAGCCAGAATTAGGTTTTTTTCCTAATGATTCTTAGCGCTAAACACAAGTACAGTTTATGTGGCGAAAATAGTGGCACTTAATTGATAATTTTTAACTCCTTCATTAAAAAACAATTATTTAGATAACTCGCCTGAGAATGGTTTCCATTTGATCAAAAAATAAATCAGATTTACATTAAATGAAACAATTAATTATTTATTTGCTCCACATAAAAAGAAAATAAAATAATATTATGTTGTTGATATAGTTTTGTCATGAAACTTTAGAAAAAAAAAACTAATTAAATGAAATTTTTAATTTGCTACTATTTTGACCACGATACTGTAAAATTTTCATAGAAGACTACACTTAAACCTTCTTTATCACACCCACTCATGTTCTATACTTTAAATTTCTCTCTTAATAGTAATAAAAAAAATGTATGAGAAATCAAAAGTCGAGCCCCAAAGACGCACAATTCGTAAAACATAATGCTTAAAATCCTTAAAATACATTTTGTCTTAAATGCAAGTACAATAGATTAGGAGGTAAAATGAAATCGATCTACGCGACATTTTTTCGCTTTTCAACAAGCTTTACATCCTGCACATGGAGGTTGTGCTTGGACTTGGCTGCAAACTTTATCACAGCCTGTGTGGGCACTTGGGGTACGTGCCGTAAGTCGAGACGCGTAAGGGCTTCGCACTTTTCCAAATAGTCCAGCGAGAGATCTGTCACGAGTTTGCATGAGCTGAGATTTAGCTCAACAAGGGTGTTTATGGCACTAGAGGATGTACCGATTTGGAAGATGCCTGCATCTGTGATCCTCTGGCACGATGAAATGTCAAGAGTGAGGAGTGATGGGAGTCCCTGGGTGATGTAACGAAGTGCCACATCTGAGATCTCCGTCCCGGCTAATTTGAGTGTCTTCAGATTCCGTAGACGAGACTTGGAGTCGGTGAGACCAGGACGGGAGTCCTTTGGCGGTGATAAGATCTCCCTGATGGCGGAATCATTCAAGCCACGAACGAAGCTGAGATCTAGAATTTGTAGGGGTGGACAGAGGCAGGTGTAGAGGCCAACAACTGCCTGGATTGGTGTTCCCTGGAGACTAAGATTTTTGAGTCCTGGAATTCGGGCAATTAACCATGTTAGTTGCCTCTTTGCCAGGCTTGTCCAGTCCAAAATCAAATGCTCCGGCTGTCTTCGAACGATGGCTGTAAGAAGGCTAGCTGACAATTTGTACTGAGCACAATTCATCCTGCGCCAGAGTGAAGGATCCACAGATACAGTGGACCAAATCTTGCAAACTAGGGAGCACGTAATCAGAGCTTCCGGGGGCAAATAACGGAAAATGGCCAACATACAGGTGGGATCTAGAGCATAGTGTCCCGTTGGTGAAGGTGTAGTGCCCCCTGCCTGGGCCGGTCTGACCACATACATGGGCTTCTTTAAAACTTTCGTTGATGAGCTGATAATCTGCTGTGCAAGTTGTGTTCGCAACGACGACTTCTTCCGTGGTACACTATGCTCAACTGTCTCTACGGATTCATGCAGACTGCTGCACATACTCCCACCATCGTCGCTCTTTCGTCGTTTCAACACACTCCCACCTGTGAGATGTTCCTGCGAAGGGTCATTCTCCTGCTTAATCTCGAACTTAATGGGGGTATTGGAGCTATTAGATGGGCTGATTACACCGAGCTTCCGAATTCCTGACTTTCCAGGAGTCTCCGAATCTGAGCCACTAGACATTCCCCCAAAATCTCCATGTGTCTCAATTGATGGCTTGTGCTCAATTGCGGATGATGCGTCACTACTGATTGACATCCTACGAATCTCTGAAGACTTCTGACGAGCACGGAAATGGCGTGGCTGAAGGAAAAAGAACAAGAAAAACCATTGTTATGCAATGATTCATTGATTCTAAATGTCTCGTAAACCTAGGATTTTCTTGATTTTTATGTCAGATACATACATCATATCATATTATAATTATTTTATTTATTTTTTAACTTTTTAACTTTAATATCGTGTTAAAGTTTTTCTATCTCGTAAAATTAAGTTTTCCTAGAATTATAATGAAGGCAATATAAAACTCGACACTTCAGTTGATCTTTAAAAAAAAAAATGTTAAGTATTTCTTTATCAGTTGAGTAATTAAATTTGTAGTGTATACACCAGATTTCTTAAATATTTTACCTAACATCTCAAAGAAACTTTTATTAGTAAAACTAAAAAGTGAAAAAGTGTGGTATTCAGAGTCTTTATACGCAAAGACAATTGAGTTAACTACTTAAGCTATATTTACCTTGTAATCAGTGTTCTTCCCGGATTTGCAACAAATCGGACATTCCCAGCTATTGGGTAGATCCTCATTAACAATTCCACTAATATTAGGAGCATGACGTTGGACACAGTCGGGGTGGGTGATCTCGTAGCAAACTGAACACTCCATGAGAGACGATGGACCCTCAAGGGATGCTTGAAGTTTGGCTTGAGGAGCAACAGGAGTCTGACGCCATCCATCAAGGTGACAGTAGATACACTGAGCTGTTACAGGTAGCATTGGTTGAAGGCATTGCCTCATCATGCATGTTTGCTTGGCACGACCTGGTCCACCGAATTTAACCATATCCAGACAAAAGCTGCATTCCCCACAGTCGGATCTCTGGCATGCTTCACAGATTTTACAGCGCGTCCTACGCCTTCTTGGTCCACCACCACTGGATGAATTGTTGGGTCCCTGGGAACGCTGCTGGGCACCAGTGGACAATGATTGCTTCTTGTATGGTCCTCGTGGTCCAACTCTGTTTGCTGTTGCGGTTGGTGGGAGAAAATCTCCTTGCTGCTGACTTGTACTTGTTGAATTATCACTACTATCCACAGCCATATCATAAGCTGGCATCGTGGGTGGATCTGCTGCAATACTTCGCTCTGCTTGAAGTACTGGACGTCCCGTGATGGCTAATTCTGGACTATCCTTGCAGTGTCTCTCAACAAGTGTGCGTACATCCTTTATCAATGCCACGGGATCTTTTATCAAATCGGGAACATTTTTCTTATTCGGTGGCAAGTCATACAAATACATGACGATCTCCTTAAGCCCAAAGAGTTCATAATGCGTCAGGTGAATGTGTGGGATTCTAGCAATCTCCTCCACACGCTCAGAGTCCCCGTCTAAATGTGAACGTCCCAGCAGAGTGTACACATATTTGGCAAGGACATACCACAGCATTTCCGTGAAGAAGGGATAGCGGAATTTCTGGGGCACTTTTGTTGAATCCTCAACTTGGGCTATTTTCAGTTGTTTCACAATACCGAAAGAGTGCAAAAAATTACCACCAAACACGAGGGAATCCGTGGGAGTGTACACAGCATGGATCCATCCCGTAGGAATGAAAAATGTATTGCCGGCTGTTAAGTACACCCTGGCACATTTATCGACTGTGTCTCCGAAGAAAATATCGGATTGCTTTCCGGACAGCACCCATTTCTCATACAATGCTAGATTTTTCTCAGTTGGCGGAATGAGCCAAAACACCTTGCTACCCTTGAGGATATGATACCAAACTGATGTGCCTCCAAAGTCCACATGGAAGTCCGTATAGCAATTTTTCACGGACATGAGACAGTACTTCTGCACTTTTGGATACATCATATCATGGAGGGAATTTGTACCCTCAACCTGGGCTTCCTTGAGTTGCTTTGGCCACACAACATCCACCCAGTCGATCTGCCGAACAAGATCCGGGCTTTGGATGTAATGGTCGAGTTTTGTGTGCGAAAACTCCAGCGAGATTACATTGAGAAGGCGTGTCTTTTCCTGATCCTCATAGTATTGTTGCCATTCCTTCATTGTCATCTCTAAATTTTTCTGTGTATTCACATCCATCACATCCAGCACCCGTTTCGATCCCACGCACATTCGCACGTCATTTATGCTAAAATACGGCGACGGCACCCGAAGTCCCAGTCCTGTTTTCTCCTTGAACAGGAGAGGAATGTTAAAGCCGTACTGCTGCAAGTGCCTGCATGAAAGAATAGTTATATTAGTAAGGAAGCAACTAGATGAGAAATTTAGCATCTCACTCACGCAACAGTCAAGTCGGATCCTTTCATCTCACGCACCATTCCGGCTTGCGCAAATCGTGCGGACTCCAACTTTTCGGCCACACTGAATCCACGTCCTCCCTCGTACTCATCATCAGCCAGGGCCCACTCCTCCGAGTATAGCTTTTTCTGTTTTCTCTCTCGCTGAAAATCACGCAAGGGTAGAAAATTGTTAAGGAGGACTTACTCAAGTGAGTTTATCGCACGCCAGAATGCAAAGTGCATTAATTAGTCGTTTTAAACTTGGACCAAATTAAACTATTAAGTTTGCTGAGTATATTCATAAAATTGTGAAACAGGAAAAGGTAGCTGTCGCACATGTGGTGTAGAATGCTCTAAATAAGTAGGTATAGTAATGTAACTTGTATAAAAAAAGTTTATCACTAAAATTTTCTATATTGTTCTAAACTGTTTGCCTTTGGCGTTCAACAATTTTTTTGTAGGTATGATAATATAATAATTGGTTAAAATATTGATTTTTTTTGTAAGCAGTGTGTTGTGTATAGTATATACACTTCTGAAAGATTTTAATTGGGGAATCTCGCGAAAAACTTTTTTCTTTGAAAATCCTTTACTTTTACAGTAATGTATTTTAAAAACAATAACAGGTGGTTAAAGCATAAAATCTCTAGTCGCTTATTGCGAGAAAAGTAGAGTATATGAAATAAAATTCAGGACAGCTTCAGAATTTATGAATAAAAATCAACGAATAAATTAGGTATTGGAAGATTTTAAATTGTAGTAGCTTTGAAACTAAGAACTGCTAAACTTTTTTTTTTAATTTATAGTGCTAACTTTTTAACACATAGTACCTACTATATTAGAGGGTATATCAAACAAAAAATTATGTAAATGCGTGTAATTACTAAATAAATTTAGTATACGCTACATAATCAGGTTAAATGAATTGAATAAATATAAAAAAAATTATTTTTACAAAAGGCGGTTCAGAGAACCTAAAGTAGTTTGGAAGAAAATTCTTAAATTAAAAATTGGATTTTTTAAAATTATTTACTAATTTGGTGAAAGAAATTTTCAGATATCTCAATTCAATTAAAATGTCATTATTCTGTAACTGCCTGGCCACACTATGAGCTCTTTTAAAAAAAAAGAAAGGGAAAAAAAGTCAGAAAATGTTAAAATAGTTCTAAAAAATATAAATTAAAATTTCTTAACATTTTACTTAAGCATTTTCGTGTGATAGCTACTATAAACTGTAAAGTACCAAGTGTACCAAGTGTATCACTTTAATAATCCACGCAATGGAATCTTTAGTAAATGGGATCCTTTAAAGATTTGCAGGAATGACCCGCAGCAGGAATTCTCTCTTACTCTCTTGGGGAATCAGAATAATTTGCTGAGGATCAATTAATGAATCTGGGAATTGGTGAGCAGTTGAAAGGGATGAGACGGTGCGGACCTTATATATTGGAAAGTAAGAAGAGAGAAATAAGCAGTGCTGCATTGTTCTTGCCATGACTCAGAGAGAATTCTACATGAATGCGATGGCGATATCGTTTGAGAGAATGAGAGGAAGTGAGGCAGCACCATGTCACTTGACGCAAGTGTGGGGCGATTCTCAAGCAGAGGCCACCTCGGTTTTCAGATCCACCTCAGCTTTTGCGACGGACAGTAATTTCCATGCAGATGCCGCAACAAGCACGAATTTTGCGATGAATCTCATTAGGGAATGTATGCAAGGGGACACGCCCGCACCAAGAAGGCCCCCAATGACCTCACACTTATGCAGAGAAGATTAATTTGGTAGTCACGGGGAATATTTGGGCGATAAAAAAGGTTGCACTTGTTCCGTACATTATGGCGTCGACGAGAGAATTCCATTGTGCACCGAAAATCCCAACTCACCAACTGTCTCCTGTTGTGGTGGCTGCGTGTGGGCGATACCGTGGTGTCCGACATCGCCACAGAAATAATTTCGCACAAATGCACCGACTAGACTACTCGCGAGACTCGTTCACGCCGATTTGAACACGTTTGATGAAGAGACCCGGGCAGATGCGATGTTTCTGGGAAACAGCTACAGAAGAACTTCAACAAACACGACTACTCCTGGCAATGGCTACGCCATTAATAAAAAAGCGAACATCTAAAGTTCCGAGGCACCCCTCGAGTTGCCGATTCATGACATCTTCTTGTATTTTTATGGTACACCAGCCTATTCAGCAAGTGAGGTAGAAGCGGTGGAAGTCATGGATAGTGTGTCCCAAAGGCAACAACTTTTGAAAGTGGAATAACGAATGAAAACATGTGGATGAAAAACGTGCTTTGTACTTTCTCGCACGCGACACAATAGCTTTTTAATTAAATAGTATTTCTCACAGGCCATAATTCTGCTTTAATCAGGAAGTGTAACAGATCTTTACATGAGAAAATCTTGTTAAAAAGCAAAACTACATAGGTACCTACCAAAGATTTTCAATAGGATTTTTCATGTTAAAATGATTTTAAAGTTATTACAAAAATTGATAAACATTAAATGATATGAATAAGAACTCACTGAATTGCTCTCATACAAGACGATAGATTAATATTGCTAAGTCTGTATAGAATTCTTGAATCTTTTTCGATATCTTAATATTCTACTGAAAGCTGCGCAAAATTGTCTGCACAAAACTTTTATACTTTGATCATAGTTTTCCAAACTAGAACAGAATGCAACGCATGTAGTATGTATAAAAGAAGAGTTCTTTAATTTATTAATGTCATGTTCGATTTAAGAGCACTTTTTTTAAAAAAGAAAAATTGATGCTCTTAATTCTCACAGAAAGCACAATTTAGATTTAAGCTATTTGTATTTTACATTTTATATTCGTTTGAATTGTTTTTATGTAACACACGATTTGTGTTGTCCTCAAGAAAATGCAAAAGAAATGTAAATAAACAAACTTGGGTGAAGCTTGGGTAGGTATACATAAAAAATGTCGTTTTGTCGTCATTGAGAGAAAAAAAATAAGACAATTTTGGAAGAGAAAAAATTCGTAGTAAAGAAGTTGAAAAAAATTGGGTAAAAAAATTATATTTTTAATAAATTGGTTACTTATAGAAGAGTCTTTCGGATCAAAACAATTGTGAAGTGGTTGCAGCAGAGCGAGAGTTCCGCTTCGATGCCTTCCGACTCCCACTTAGGTACTGCTTCCGGCCAGAGTGCCTCTCCTCTTGCGCCAGGTAAATGTGAGTCAGTTGAAGTCGGATCGCTTCGAGTGACGGTTGGATGTATAGATACTCTGCGTTGACTTACTTTGATACCTTTCCTTACCATTTCGTGTGTAGTATAACTTCCTGCCGGGGCCTCTTATTTTCATGGTGTGCACCTCAGAATGCAGTGGAGGGTGAATATTGTTGGTTCTGTTTGAGTGAAAGAGCGCCAAGAGTTTGTGCAAGAATTTCCAAAGAGCTGAAGAAGCCTCAAATGTGAAATAGCAAAACATCAAAGTGGATTAATTCAATTCAACAAAAAAATACCCAAAGTTTTTGTGTTTTTGTCTAAACATTTTAACACCCACTCTACAAAAAGAGCCGCTACACCGCCAAACTGGGATTACTCAATTTATCGTGAAATATATTTAATTTTCATCTTTAATAAATTCATTAATTTGATCATCTCATATTGGATCAGAGAAGAGGTAGCTACATAATTAGTTGGTTTTCAATAGGCAATTTGGGGCCCCTGTTGTGTCTAATGTGAAGAAAATTGAAAGACATTCGCGGAATTTGCCTCTAATAGGGAGGGAAGAAATATTTTTGAGAAATTGTATCGCACGCTTTCATTGTACCGAACAATTAAAAACTTTCATTCACTAGAGCTAGACAATAATTTATTTGGCCATTATTGTTTTCTTCATCAAATATCATTCAGTCTGCACTCAAAAGAGTGGCTCGTCTCTTGTTGTTCGGAGACTTTTCAATTTTTCCATTGAGATACACATGTGTTAAATGGTGCTCAAGAAAATGATGACTGAGAAAATGCAGCGGGTTACATTAATTAGGGCAGAGACAGAATGTTTTTTTATTTAAAGAGTAATTTTCATTAGCATTCTATTCGTGCTTAATTTGACGAAAAATTAATTTCATTTAAATGTAGGCGGTATAGCTTTAATATATTGAGCTTTTAAATACACAAAAAAATTCAAAATGTAAATTAACTCTATCGTGCTTTCAAAATAATAATAGCAATTCAAATAAAAATGAAATACATTTCACATAATATTTTGTTTAATTTGAGTATCTAATTAATGTGCTAAATAAGCAGTATTTTTTTTAAATAGATTTTTAATTTTAGATTTTGAAAACTTTTTGTTAAACGTCTTTTTGGAATAAAAACTATGGCTATATGCTTTGGACTTTAGTTCATTTATTTGTACATCATTTTTTTTTTATTTTTTGGTGACTAGTCGGTCTACAACTTTCATATCATTCTATTTTAAATGTGGTTCTTTTTCTGTTGGCAAAATTAAGATGAAAATATATTGTTTTTTTTTTTTTTTTTTTTTTTTTAGAAAAAAATCAAGATTAAACCCAGCTAAATTATTCCAACGATGTATAGGTATAAGCTGAAAAGTTTGTTTATGGCACATGAACTTCTCCTAAACGGCTGGGCCGATCTTTATGAAATTTGGTATGAGGGTAGAGGGAGTCAATACAATTTGTAAGCGCTATATGGGATTCCGCTCCCTCCCCCTTTATAGCGCCCCCACAGAAAAATTGATTTCCCATTTTCTATCTACGGAAGGGTCAGATAATGGGATTTTTTTATTTCAAAAATTTTTCGGGGTACCGTATTATTTATCCCTCCAACTAATATACGCCCCCCTTTTATAGCTTAAAATGGAGTTTGCTCACACGTGATTGGGGGTTCGGGTTGACTAGTTAAAAATAAATATGATAAATTTGAAAATAAAACTACATTATTTAACATTAATTTATCTATCTGCATATTTTCTTACAGATACTCTTGAAAATTTAAGGAACTGTGATTTCAACACGTAACTTATGGTGACTTAATACAGAAATTTATTAATGAGGATACCTGAGTCACATCGCAAATTGTTCGTACAAGACAAGAAGTGCTGCTGATTAATATGCTTCCGGGGCTTTTGATTATTCTGTCTCTTCAAATTGTCGTTCAAGGTGAGTGCCATCATCCAGCCGCAATGATGAAATGATATGTTACCTAGCGCAAAAACGTATCTGCATGGTATATGGAAAAGAACTCGATGTGGTGTCTCTGCGAATGCAGACCGTGGAAAAGTTTCTTTTTCAGTGTCAAATAATATGATAAAAAAAACTTCTTTGGCGATTGAAGGAGTGAGAGCGCTCTAAGTATATTAGGAATTATGCGTAAGACGAAGAACAATGGGGGAAATGATGCAAAATTAGAAAACTCATGAATTTTTTGACTTTTTTATGTGTGAACTACCAATAAAAATTGACTTGAACTGAGCTCTCACAGGAGATATTTCGCAGTTTTGATGATGATGGGTGTTTTCACAGACAAACCCACATACAGGATTTACGCCTCAAAGAATTACTCACGATAGAACTTGAATTCTCACAAGTAAACAAGTTAAACCTTCCAAAATGCTACCATTTTTCCAACGTCTGAAGGAACAAATGAGCTGACAGAGATAATTAAATCATTAGAATTCTAATTCACTCTCATTCTCTTTGAAAGTGAAGAATTGTGAGTGATTTTTACCTTTTTTTTCTTTTGGACATCACATTTTTTTGGAATGTTTCCCACGTTCATATTCACCTGGAATTTAATAAAATTTCCATGTTTTTAGAATTGATTTGAATTTTCGCAATGTTTTTTTTATGTTTATATGTTTCCTTTTCTAATTTTGAGGTGAAACTTGCTCTAATTATTAAAAAGATAAATATTTTGTTATCAATATTAAGAAAGTACAAATTATTTGAAAAAGAAAGCATTTTTTATTCGAAGTAATAGTGATTTAATAAAAGGTAAGATTTTTATAAAGAAAGATTTGTGTGGAATAGAATTGCGGGCGATGGAATAAGATATAGAAAAAACCACCTGCCGTTTTGTTAGACTTACATGAACATTCTAAATGCCATCACAACACAGAGGTGCGGTTCCTGTTGAATGCCCACCGAAAAACTTTGTATATGTCACCTATCTCTCGAGAACATGGACACAATCCAATGGGAGCTTCTAGGATTGTACAAAAAGGTCATCCACCGGTAGTATAGATAAAATGAAAATTTCCCCCATTAGAGACCCCTTCACCTGAGCAAATGAGAAATTATTGTTGTGTGCCCCTCTTCTGCCATGGAGGGTGGATTTCTCTGTGTGTCACCAGTCTGGTGTTGATTGTGTGATAGAATAGAAATTCAATTCGGAAAGTGTCCCAATCGCTGTGAATTGCACCACATTTTCCCCCCAACAATTTTTTTCCACAACTATTTGTGGAACAATTATAGGTAAAACGTGAGTAAATAAATACAAATGCATATTATGTATGTATATAATGTATGGCGGGGGTCGAAAAATGAAAAGCCGACTCGTCAATAATTGATGTGGAGACACACTAATTGATGATGTAGTGATAAGTTTTTTTTTAATTCAAGAATATGATGCAATTTCATCAAAATCACATTGCATACAATCAAGAAGCACCCTTGTACACGTACATACATTCATTAAAAACATTGAACGTAATAGTCTCGCCATTATTGGGTTTTAATGGAGTTTATAAACTCTGTTTTCCTTTTATTTAATAAAAATTACTTTTAGGAACCACTTTCTTTTTATTTTATTTTAAATATAACTTGTAATCTAATTTTAAATGTATGTAATCATGTCCCTAAGATAAAAAAAAACTTGACGTCAATATTCAGGCCTGTATCTAAAAAAGAAGAAATTATTGTAATGTAAGTTAGCAAACAAAGATTAAAACAAGATAATTATTCTCAATAGTGTAGTTATTGGTAGAAATTTTACAATATGATTTTTTTAATACATAAGTTGAACAGTGATAATTCATAACAAAATGAGCACTTACAACAATTAAAAAAAATAGTATTCTTTAAAAAAAAATAATTTTCTCTAAAATCGTCTTAAGGTCTTAATAATGCGTCAAAGTGCATAGTGTATAATAAAAAATTAAAAATAATTCAGTCAGTATTTTCTTGCAAGCAAAGCTAATGCTAAACATATTGGACGGACATATGTACATTTTCTTAAATACTACCTCCCGAAATATGTATATACAGTTCACTGTCCGGTCCGGTGTTCTACAAACATAGCATCAAGAATCCTTCTTAATGAATGCAAAACATGCATAGATTTTACGGAAACGATTCAGGCGAAGAACCCTAGTATATGTGTTCTTCCTGTGTTTAGCTTCCTCAAATTGAGGGGATTCGCTTTTACATTCATTTCCATGCCAACAAACTCCCCTTTTTCGCGTGTGAATTCTAATGGAACTGGAGACTCTCTTTTTTTTTCTTCTGTCTCTCGTTGTTTATATATAGTTAAGTAAAAACGCGGCTGACTTTTTGCCTCATGGAATTGTGGTAGGTAAGCAATTGGTCAGAAAAGACAACTTGCAACAATTGATTTATTGGCACTCGCTCTACGATCTATTCTATTCATGTGGAAACTATATATGATTATTTTGAAAATACTATGCTTGGGGTAATTTTATGTAGATTCATTGATTCGATCAATCATCACATAATACCAGGATTTTGTTCTGTTTGCCTGGAAAATCCACAAATTCACACCTCAGAGATTTAATAAACTCACAAGCATAATGATCTCTTTTGAGCATGAAACGTGATCCAATATACAGATGTGGTTTGGAATAAATCTTGTATAATAATAAGCTGCACGAAATAGGGTCTAAAATCTAAAATCGTTTGCACGTTTTTCGGCTAAAAATCAAAATGTATTGCATTTGAGGGCCTCATTTAGTGATTTCTCTTTATGATTGTGTTTTTTTTTATTTCAATTGACCACACAGGTTATTATTAGTCTTGTGGAAAGTCTTTTGTCGCGGTTGCGATATTTTTTCTTTCATCGCAAAACGCACACAATTTTCGGATATTGCACAACAAATAATTGGCGTCTAATTTTATTTTTTTCTTACTACTCTTATTACATGCCTGACATCACCCTTTTGACAAAATTGAGTATCTTTTGGAATCCAATTAATTCTAAATGAGATACCCAGTTATTATCTTGGTGAAGCGAAGATGCATGTACATAGAATTTGTACGCTATAATTTGAAAGCTTTTTATCCGCAAGGTGCATTCTTTATAAAATGCAATGTCTCCAAAATGCGTTATGCAATGCGGTAGATGTTCTCATTTGTTCAATTTATAATGTTCGCTAGAGCTGAGGAAATGTGATTGAGCATTTGGGTTAAAAGCGCGTCATCATCTGCATGGATTTGGATCACTCGAGCCCAAAAATTACAGTAGAGCGTGACGGTATATCTGACTTGTTTCTAATATAGCAAAAGAACGTACACACTTATGAAGAAAACTTTGTGGAAAATGATTTGACGCTATAGTGTGTGACCAGAGTTGTCTAAATTAACTAGATTACCTACTACTTTCTATAGATTTTATAACTAATAATTTTAACTTAACTCTTAACAGAACTAAATCATGACATGAAGACATTTAGAAAGATTTTTTTTGCAAACTTCAATCGAAAATTAAACTTCATTAAACTTAAGGCTTTTCAAAATTGAAAAAAGGACAAGAAAAAAAAGTAAAATTATCTATATAATAATTAAATGGTAGGTATTTACTAAAAAATTGGTGAACTTTGCATCCACCAGGCCTAAATAAGTAATACCCGGATTAAATAAATAATTTCTTTATACAAAAAATACATAATATGTCTTGTGATTCAAAGACTTTTACAATTGTAATTTTTATTCTATTTATCACAAATATTAATAAACCAAAAATTAAGATTCATAAGATGTCGAAAAAAACGAGTCAAAATTTGAAAGCATAAGTTCTTTAGCTAAAATCTTATAACTATATATTTCACAATTTAGTTTTGGTGGAAAATATGTATATCTTGTCACAACGGAGTGCTCGGGCTGAGTTAACTGTTCATTCTCTTTGATGCATCTAATGAAAATTTCTCCTATTTTCTTTTAGGTCAGCCGGCTCTTTTAGACTCTCGCTGCTACCTGGAGGGCGGAGGATCAGCTGAAAGCTTTCTCGCTAGCGAAGATGTAGCTGTTGGTGCTGTTATTGGCAAGTTACGCATCAACGGCGATCCCAGCCCCGAGCATGGTGACATTAAATTGTCTCTCCGTGAGCGTGATTCTCCGGTTGCAATAGCTCCAGGCTCGAAGGACATCGTCTTGGTGACACCGTTGGACAAGGAAGGTGTTCGTGGACCATCATCGGTGTACGTAAATGTGATTTGTGACCGTAGACATTCCAACGATCCGGTAAGTCTCATGAGGCCACAATTTCAAACGGTTGGTGGTGATTTATTTGGTAAAATGAAAAGAATTCATGCTTGAGGTGCGTTCGAATTCGTTTTAGTTTTGAAAGATTGCCAGATTCATACTGACGATAGCTTTGCAAACTTTTTTTTCTTAGCCATTGCAGATGGTTACGGTATTTGTTTATACACATTTACTTGGGGGCATTATGAAATATTTGCAGACTTTTTTTTCGTTTACATACATACATATATCGCATTTAGAGCTATATTTGAGTTTTTGTGGACTTTCACTTATTTTTTTTTTTGGGGTGATTGTGATCTGCATTAGTTTCCATGATACATACTTTAAAGCTTTGCGAGCTTTGCACTTCACCGTCGTCTTGTACACAATTATCATTGGATTAATGTGTGTAATTTTTGTTGACTTTATTAACAGAGTTTCGTCATTCCCGTGAACATTCGCGTGACGGATGTCAATGATAATGCTCCTCAGTGGGTAGGGGCACCATATTCGCTCACACTTTCAGAAGTCACGGTACCCGGGACACGGATACTTCAGGGTGCCCGAGCAATGGATTTGGATCAACAGGGACCTTTTTCAACAGTAGAATACTCAGTTCTCCCAGGACCACATTCAGACGTTGTGTCCTTTGTCAGCCCCTTAGAGGGTACATTAATTCTACGAAAGCCCTTAGATTACGAAACATTGAAGAATTTTACCGTAAAGCTACGGGCCCAGGATCAAGGGACACCTCCTAAGTTTTCTGATACAACCCTGAGGGTCACGATTACAGATGCAGATGATCAAAATCCAAAGTTCCTAAAAGACTCCTACAGGGGTGATTTACCTGTGGATGGCAAAACTGGAGAATTAAGTATACAGCCTGAACCCATCAAAGCTCTAGATCAAGATGAAGGGCTAAGGGCAACCCTTCAATATTCAATTGCCCCATCACCGGAATCTCGATACTTCTCAATAAATCCAAGAACTGGAGTAGTTTCCCTAATTACTGCACTTAATCCAATTGATGTGGCACAGACAGTGACTCTCGTGATAAAGGCTACACAGGTTGATAATCCCGATCGTTATGCCCTAACAACTCTTGTTCTTTCACGAAGAGACCCTAAGCAAAGTGGCGCTGAACTTGCATTTCTTCAGCAACGCTATCATGCCAGGGCTCGCGAAGACTTAGGCGTTGGCAGTCGTATCCTAGTCCTTAACACAAATCGCCCAAATCGACATCTCCGATTTCAAATTCTCGATAAAATCCAATCAGAATACTTTTCCGTAAGCAATGTCGGTGAGATTCTTTTGCAAAAACCATTGGACTATGAGAATTCCACCCGGCACACCTTTGATGTAAGAGTCACCGATGGTGTTAGCAATGCCACGGCTCAGGTGACAGTGGAAGTGACTGATGTGAATGATTGGGAACCGAGATTCCGAGAATCGCACTATGAATTCGTTGTACCCAAATCTCTCATCACTTCGGAGCCAGTTGCTCTAGGCAAAATTGAAGCTGCTGATGGAGATCGCAATGATAGGATAGCTCTTGATCTTAAGGGTGCCTTAGCGGATCTTTTTAGTATTGATTCAAGGGGTGTTCTGTGGTTGCGTCGGGAGAAGCCTAATGTAACGATGGTCAACCTCATAGCAACAGCAACTGACAACGGACAACCACCAAAGAGCACATCAGTTCCGGTGTCTGTGAGGATGGAGGGCCTTGCCCTGGCTCAGTCTACATGGGCTCCAGGTGTGCTTGGGGCATTTGGCGTTGTTCTGTCGCTCTTTATTCTTGCCACCATCGGACTCTCTATCTACATTTACAAAAGGTACAGGTGAAAGTTTCTTTCCACTCGTTAAATCCATTATTTAATTCAAAGTCACACTGGAGGTGTCTTCAACCGTAAGACTCTCTAAAATTGACTTCACCGATTTCTTTATAAAGAATAAACAATTAATTTTCGTCCAATTTGTTTGTATATTCAATGGGAAATTTTACATTTAATTAAGCCCTGATTAAAAACAATTTTTTTTTTCATATTTGATAGAATTTTTCTATACAATTAGTAGGTAATATTCAAGTTTAAACTAATTTGAATACAATATTTTTAAGAATTTTTCGTTGTGTATATTTTTGTTTTTAATTGTTTCTGATATCCCAATATATAATTACAAATCCTTCTTTATTGATTTTATAAAAATTTATTAACATATTTTAGAAATTTTTCTGGAATAATTTTTCTACGTGTCGAATTTATCAAAATTATAATGGTATATTTAATGGACTTATTAGTTGGTGTTCCACTTCGTGGCCAACACCAAGTATTGTAATCGTCGGATTTTCCGACCACCTCAGATCGGGCTCAAACTTGGTATGAGCACGTTTTAGACATCCCACATTACGAAAATGGTGGTGGAAAATTTTTGATCCGGCCGGCCTGCCGGTGGTCCAAACTTTGCCTTATAGCTCGAGAACGGTAACAGATAGAGACTTCCGGTTTGAAGTTTTCTATAGAAATGTGGGTGTAAAATTTCATTTTTTGGCATTTTCAAAATCCAAGATGGCCGCCATCCGCCATTTTGAACTACCGTCAACCACTTCCCTTACAGCTAGAGATCTGAAATTTTAGTATGTTGTAGAGCTCAGTGAGACGTTTTCATCGACAATTCATACTTGAAAATCGGTCAAGCGGTTTAGCAAATATGACGGCCTAAAGCAAAAAGTGTTTTTTCGATATAACTCGAGAACGGCTTGACCGATTTTGATCATCTTGGTATCAAATGAAAGGTATTGCGAAGCCCTACAACTGTCTAGAACATTCCAAGTTCCAAAAACATCCGCAAGAGGCGCTAAAATCAAAAACAAAAATTGCCTAACTTTAAGGGGCAATATCTCCGAATCCCCATTAGGCAAATCTTTTAAATTTTGATATGTTGTAGCAGGACTAATAATCTTGTACCAGTCCAAAAATGAAGAAAATCTATGTCGCCGTTTAGAAGATATAGCCATTTGAAAAATTCTTGAATTTGAAAAGTTCTGAGAGCCATATCTCTTGAACGGCTTGTCCGATTTTGCTCATCTTAGTATCAAATTAAAGGTTTTGCAATTCTCTACAACTTTCTAGAACATCAGAAACCTCTAGAACCATTCCTTCGAGACAAAAAATACCAAAAACTGTTTTGGTGAAACAAAAATCCGCCATTTTGTGTTCTAGAGGTCACCTTGAAATGTATCGAAACATATGTCAGATTATAGCTTATTTCAATACCTTTCCATAACTAGTCAAGAAATTTCTGTAGACCTTATAGAACCAGAGATATAACCATTTTTTGCATCAAATTACTGAAGTTCACAAAAAAAATCACCTTTGCCTACTAATACAACTCGCAAATAGTATTACAACGCATAAACAAACTTCTACACGTTGTGGGACACCAACTCTTATAACTGGACGCGTTATGATTGACTTTTTCATATATTTCTTGAATGGAAATTATGTTTCAACACAGCCACAAAAAAGTGTTGCTCATTACCTTTCATATTCCAATTATAAAAATAAAAAATATCCAGTCATAATATATTTTTAATTAAAAAGATTATTTCAATATGAATCTATTGGAAGTTTCATTGTACAACACTCAGGAAATTGAGTTAAAATAACTGAGCATATGTATAAATTTTTGTGAAATTAGATATATGTATAAGAAAAGACTTTCAGTTATGGAATAGTATGAAAAGTGTAGTAATTGAGAAAATTAATATAAATCTCAACAAATTGAAACATTTCAGCAAAAATCCCAAAACTGCCAATAGAATTCACAGTCAAGCCAATAGCACAACATCTGCATCGAATCTCGTGAACAATGAAAAGAAATCTGGAGTTGGGGGTGGATTGCAATTGGCTGGAGGAAACATGACATTGGGAAATCCCATTGGCGGTGGTCATGGAGGATCAGGGAGTAGCTTAAGTGCAGGAGCATCAACAATCCTTGCCGCGAGTCTCGAGAGGGAAGCTCAAAGAGAAAGAGAGCGTGACAACTACACGGCCACTGTTAGAAGTAATATTTCACGGAATTCTTCAATCATTTCAACATCTAATTGTATTTTCTATTTTTTTTTAAATCTTTCATTCTAGGTATAATCTCAAGGGCATCTGCAGCTAGGAATGGTCTTTATGATGGGGACATCGAGAGAGATTCTATCTCAAATCCAGACATAGCACGAACGACGTGGGGTGAAGCGGCATCAAATGGGAATTTAGCGAGGAAAAAATTAAGTTGGGGTGGCAGTGGGGATCCCAATAAGAACGACGTTGGCTCATTAGACAATATTAATGGTTCAACAGAGAACAATTTGACTGTTTACTTCTGATTCTACCCATATTTGCTCAATACTAGATTTTTTTAGCATTTACATGTGATCCCACGAGCTCATCCAACAAACCGAGATTTTCGCCAAAGGTGTGTTTTATGAACAATTTACATTGTACCAGTATTTTTTTTTAAGTGTAACTCATAGACTTAAGATTACTTTTACTGTAACTGCTAAATTGTAAAAAAAAAAAAATAATAGAAAAAAAATATTGTAATTAACGAAAGATAACACGTGCTTTGTTTTGTTTTATATTGCTGGAAAGTATGTAGGTGCGGGAATATGACATTGAAAAATCGCGACCTGGGGACTCAGGGAACTGAGGACTCTCGCCCCGACACAACAAGTATCATACGACGCTTGTATCAACCGAGATGATCTAACTTCATCAAGGAAAAGATACCTCTACCAAGAGAGAGTCCTCTTACCCATATACGGCACTAGGCTGATAGGGGAGGTGTTGGGGATTTGGAACACTTCTGGGTCAAAAAACTACAACATTCATTTGTTTTGTCCCAAAATCGTATATGTTCCCAGCTGCGAGAATATGGTAAAACAGTAGAAGTAGTATAACACGATATAAAGCTTATTAGAGTTGATTTTCACGATGTATGCACCTGTGTGAGTAAGTTGATTCATAAAATTAAACAGAACTCTTTGCAGAATGTACATTTTTCGATATTTGACCATTTAGTGTTAAAAAAATACATGAATATAATGCCTTGTGAATTTCAGTTCCCATTAGTCTATTAGTCTTTTTTATTTGACAATTTATTTTTTTATAGCGAAAGCAGAGTTTTTATATTTCAAAAAAAAAAAAATAATAAACGAAATCTTAAAATTACTGTCCTTTGCCATCAACGATATAGAAAAAAAATAAACAAAAATTCAAAAAAAAATTATATCTTCGGTCAGCTTTTTTTCTTTGCGTCGGTCGGTATGGTAGTAAATTATAGCATAACGTTGACTTTTACTGACTGGAGTACCAATCCAATGTTTTTTCTACGACCATACGTGCAAGTTCGGTGTCCTTTGTTATAATTTACAAAAAATACACCAATAATTGCTCCTAATTGTGATAATACGTTTTAAAAGGTAGAAAATAGGTAAAACAAGAAATATTTTGTTGAAATTTAGCAACGTTTTCTCATATTCACTTTTAAAATGTCTTTCTTATAGAAAACATAACCTCAATTTTAGCGTAATTCACAGGTTCGGGATGGTTGCCATGGAATTATTATTAGAATAACAGAAGTTTGGTGGATAGAAAGCCTTCTTAATAATTGATTAAAACAAAGGAAAGTATCCTTTAAACGACTGAAATAGAGAATGTACTTTAAAATCTTCACAAATGTTATTACATTGGTGTATTTTTATGTGAGACCGCTTATTAAATGGTTCCTACATAAATTCACAAAGCTATGTGAATTGCAGCGGATTTGCTATGGGGAGCCCACCGGGGCTCCTCGAGCGAAAGGTGTTGAACGATGCTTGGAACTCTCTCGAACACCACAATTGGTGGAAATGATAAAAATTCTCAATGAAATTGTTGAGAATGAATTGACGGATGAAGATTTCTTTGCCGATGTAACTGATCGAGCTCTAGCAACTGTGCTCAGGGTAAAGAAGATAAAACCACGTATCCATCCAGATTTTCCGGCTGCCTTTGAAATGTGTGTGGAGCAGATTTGGGGTTACAGGAGGCTATATCATGAAGTTGAACGTCTTAGAAAAACCCCATATGATTGTGACAACATTAATCACGAAATGAAACTTAACCAATTGTGGAAATTACTGATGCCTGAGGTGGTGCTTGAGGCTCGAGTGACTAAACAGTGGCAGGACATTGGCTTCCAGGGGGATGATCCGAAGACGGACTTTCGTGGAATGGGGATCTTGTCACTGGAAAATCTACTGTTTTTCGCAACAGAATACCATGGTGCTGCCCAACATGTACTTTCACATTCTCATCATCCAAAGCATGGGTACACATTTGCCATTGTAGGAATCAACCTTACATCGATGGCGTACAAGCTACTAAAAAGTGGAGCAGCTAAAACCCATGTCTACAATTCCGTTTACTCTACTCCCAGCATCAATACATTCCATCATCTATACTGCTACCTTTTTTATGAATTCGATCGTTACTGGATGGAGTGCAAACCGAAGAATATAATGGAATTTTCACACATCCAAGAAAAATTTGAAACAAATATTCTTCGGGAATTATCAAACAATAGTACAATCTTTAAAATAAATCTCTCTATTGATAATATTTAGAATAGCAAGCTTAAATATAGATACATAAATTTAAAAAAAGAGTATTTGTAGAAGGGTAATTTTGTGATTAAACTTTACTCATTTGCTTGGGAAATGAGTGCGAGTCCCAAGGAGATCCTAAATATCTTGATTTATAATAAAAGTCCTATAAATACAATTATTTTATCCATAAAATTTTATTTTATTTCGGTACCGATGCATTTTGTAGATTTTGTAATACTTATAGAATGCAATGATAGACGATGAAATCTTAATTACACCAATAGAAATCCCTGAAATTAATAATCTAGTTTATAGTATGTCCAAGATTACTTATTATATCTGATTATTATTTTGTAAAAAGGATTTTTTTAAATATCTATATAAATACAATTACATACATAAAACGAAGCATGCACACACGTTTAATTAAATTTATCCAAGGCACCTCAATCACGTCAATGTATACAATTGTAGTACAAAAAAGTGTTATAAAGTGTTCTAATTAAGATTTTTTCCCGCCAAAATTGCGGAAACCCAGTGAAGAAAAATTAACGTAATAAGTTCATGAAAAGTTTGGCAAATGAAATTTTCTGGATGAAAAACTTCTTCAGCACACACTCAACGCTACTATAGCACGTTTGAGGACAGTTATAAAATATTAATGGGTGGCGTAAGAAAAATCCCAAAGCAACCCCTACAGCCTGGGGAGGGTGTTTTAAGAGTTCTTGGAGAAAATAGATAAATTTTGTAATTTTATGCTTTTATAACTTTTCAGGAGATGAGCAAAGGAAAAACTCCTCCTCGGGCAATTCATTTTGCTGTTCTTTTGACCAAACGCTATATTACCACTACCCATGTTCGCCATTCGAAAAAGGGGAGCATGGGGCCTCCAGCGGCGAAGAAGTAGTGGCTCTGAGATATTGTTTTCACTCCCTATCTCTGCACCTTTGTATTCATACAAATATTATTCTCAGCTTGAATACAACGGGTGGGAGGAAGCAAAATAAATTCGATTTGTACGGAAAAGAATGAAAATAATACGGTATTGTGTGTGTGGAAAAGAAGTGAAATTCTCAAGGAAGAGCATATAGATAAGAAGAAGAAAAAAAAAGAAGAATAGAAGTTAAAAGGAAATTCTTGCTCGAGGTCTAATTATTCCAGAGTTTTTTTTTTCCTTTTCTGCTTTTCTTCCTGCAGCTGACTAAAAGAATAAAACCCCTTTCCCACCCGCCGTCAAAGTTTGTCGGGCGTTTGCTACAATAAATAATAGCAAATTATTGTTTATGTTACTCGTGGGTTAATTTAATCTCGTATGTGTGTGGAGTAGAAGTGCGTGCATGGACCAGAAATTTCTTACATTTTCGCATATGAAATCGACACTAGGCAATTCTTGACTGTGTCGAATTTCACGCCACATACGGAAGGAATCGATGGGGAGGAACAGGTACAAAGGATGAGTTTAAAGCTTTGGCAGTATTTTCTTCTGTCTAAGAACTTTGCAGTGTATATACACATAATCTCTGCGGTGTTCAATCACTTTATCTTCAAGAATATCAAAACATCTTCTACAAAAAATGAACACTTATCAATTTCTTTATGGTTTAGAAATCATTCATATTAGAAAATCCTGAAAATTCAAGAATATTTTTAATAATATAAGAGTTTTTGGATAAATGTGTTTAAAAAAGGTCAAAAACTTGAATATTCTTTTTAGAAATATTCGAGAGGGTAAAAAATAGTTTTGTATTCATTTTAAGGATTTTACTGATAATTCCATTTTTTAGATCTTCTTTTAAACATATTCAAAAACTATTAGGTAGGTATAAATGCAGTTACGACACATTTGCAAAGGTTATTTAAAAAAATAAAAAATGTAAAATTGAACGCTTTATAATTAAAAAGCAAAAAATTCTCTCAAGAACCAATTTTAATTTTTTTAGCTTTCACGTCGACCTTGCTTTTAACCACTATCGTTTAAGATAAAAGATTATCCAAAATATTAACAATTATGTTATACACGTAATTTTAGTGAGGCAGAAGATTCACCTAAATAAGGAATTTCATATATCATGAAGGAAAGAAAAAAGATAAAAAATAAATAAAATTACTTTGCTGTGGGGGATGTGCCAAAAATATCACCAATTTCGTTTTATTCAATTATCAAGCTTTCTTTTTCCTCCCACGTCGTTGATGGCACCGCGAGGCCTTCTCTTCACTTGTAAACTGTAAGACGATTCAATCAGACAGAATATTCCAAATGGTTGGTTTTGTATGAATGGGCAGAATTACAAGTAATTGGGGAAGACTGCGTGACGTACAATTCACACTTTTGGCGTTTATGAGAAAAACTCATGGTTCCCAGCAGCGCCCATATATTAGCCCTCAGCACTTACAAGCAATTACAAATCTTTCTCTAAGGGCGTTAATAGTTTCATCTTCGCATGGGTAAATGGTATGAGAAGAAGAGGTCTGGGCGGATTTAGGTAGTTACGTTTATTGATTTAGGAATTAAATAAATATTGTAATTACCAAATAAGATATTTGCTTTAAATTGTCTTAGCAATTAAATTTTTATGGAAGAATCCAAAAACTTTTTCACATACCCAGTTAAATATCTACTTACATTAAAAAAATAATATGTAGTTCATTAACAACATATTACACAGAAAAAAAATGAAATACAACAAAAAAACAAACTATTTTTTTTTACTAGTGGAATATAAATAAAAAGAAACAAAAATGTTATAAATTGCGTAGAAAACTCTTGAATTTATATATAAAAAAAAGCTCTTAATGTATTCAGTAAGGTTTTGTTATATTTGGTACATTATGTACTTCTTACATGAATTTTTTTTAGAAGAAAACATGTGCTTTTTCTTGGACAATATTTACCAGGAAAAGCTTCACTGAAAAGGGTTTCTTTTGGTTGAAATATTTACATAATATTTAAATATCTTCTCAAGTGGTATCTCAAATGCAATATCCAATTGGATGCTGTATAAAATGCTGTTCTTCAGATTTTTTCATACGAGAAAATAAAGAATTTGAATGAATAGTGAGATTTGAAAGAGAAGAGAATAAGAGTAGGTATTTAATGCAATGAAATGGTTGGTTTTCTTCTCCACAGAATAATTTATATAGGTATGTATATAATATACACTACCTACGTAAATTTCCTGGCAAGGTAAAATGGGGTATTTTTGAAGGTAAATTTCAAGTGGCTATAGTTCTGGCTGTGGTCAACCGATTTAAAAAAAAAATATTAGATTTGGAAAAATACTTTTCTTATCTTTCCAAAACATGTAAATTTTTGAAAATTGGTCAACCGTTATTTTTTGGCAGCTATTTTAGTAAGCCTAGGTATAAGTTACCTTTTTCAGCATCTTATAATTTTTCACTGTAACCTCTTTCATCTCGGCCATTAGTGTACCGATATCAACGAATAGACTATCGTTGGAAAGGTAATTTATTTCCTTTTACAAATATAGTAAATTTTTGAAAATCGGTCAAGTGGCTCGGTTGTGGAGCACACATCTTCTTAATATATAAACCTGAAAAGTCTGTCTGTAGCACATGAACTCCTTCTAAACGGCTGGGCCGATCGTGATGACGTTCGGTATGGAAGTAGAGGGCGGCCCCAATACAAATCGAAAGTGCTATATGGGACTCCGAACCCTCCCCCGGTAACGGGTTTATTTTTATTTTAAAATTTTTTCGAGAAACTGTAGGGGAGGGCGGGGCTAATAAAGTCACTTAAGGGTTTAGAAAAAGCCTAAAATATCATATTTCCTAGCTAGATAGAACAAAATGATCTGAGAAAGAGTTGTAGGGCAGTAAATTTCCTAAAGAAATGAGCTAAACATTTCGCTTTATCCATTTGGGAAATATGATATTTTGAACTTTTTTTAAACCCTTAAGTGACTTTTTTAACCCCGCTCTCCCCTATTATTCACACTACTTCACTAAATACGCTCCACTATTATAGCTTTAAATGTAATTTGCTTCCACATGATTGGGGGTCGGGTTGACTAGTACCTACTTAATATAACAAGTTTGAAAAATAAAGATTATTATGAGTCCGGTCAGAAAAAATATTATCCGACGTTACACAATCCAGTCATTGAGAATTCGCAATTTGAGATTTATTTTAATATTAAATTAGTTGGTATACCACAATCGTGGCATACCAAGTATTGTAATCGTCGGAAAAACCGACCACCTCAGATCGGGCTCAAACTTGGTATGAGCACGTTTTAGACATCCCACATTACGAAAATGGTGGTGGAAAAAAAATTATCCGGCCGGCCTCTGGCCCACACTTTGCCTTATAACTCGAGAACAGTAACAGATAGAGACTTCCGGTTTGAAGTTTTCTATAGAAATGTGGGTGTAAAATTTCATTTTTTCGCATTTTCAAAATCCAAGATGGCCGCCGTCCGCCATTTTGAAATACTGTCAACCACTTCCCTTATAAATAGAGGTCTGAAATTTTAGTATGTTGTAGGGCTCAGTGAGACATTTTCATCAACAATTCATACTTGACAATCGGTCAAGCCGTTTAGCAAATATGGCGACCTAAAGTAAAAAGTGTTTTTTCGATATAACTCGAGAACGGCTTGGCCGATTTTGACCATCTTGGTATCAAATGAAAGGTTTCAAGAAGCCCTACAACTGTCTAGAACATTTCAAGTTCCAAAATTTGCCGCAAGAGGCGCTAAAATCGAAAACAAAAATTGCCTAACTTTAAGGGGCAATATCTCCGAACATCTGTTATAGATTTCCTTGAATTTTTGATATGTTGTAGCCTGACTCAATATCTATCACCAGTCCGAAAATGAAGAAATTCTATGTCGCCGTTTAGAAGATATGGCCATTTGAAAAATTCTTGAATTTGAAAAATTCTAAAAGCCATATCTCTTGAACGGATTGTCCGATTTTGCTCAATTTGGTATCAAATTAAAGGTTTTGCAATTCTCTACAACTTTCTAGAACATCAGAAATCTCTAGAACTATTCCTTTAGTACAAAAAATGCAAAAAACTGTTTTGGTAGAACAAAAATCCGCCATTTTGTGTTCTGGAGGTGACCTTGAAATGTATCGAAATAAATGTCAGATTATAGCTTATTTCAATACCTTTCCAGAACTAGTCAAGAAATTTCTGTATGTGCAATAGAACTTAAGATATAAGCTTTTTTATCTTTCATATTGATGAATTTCATAAAAAAATCAACTTTGCCTACTAATTCTGCTCACGAATTAAATTATAACGCATAGACTGTCCCATCCGCGTTGTGGTATACCAACTCTAATAACTGGACGCGTTATGATTGACTTTATCTATATTATCGCTATTTCTTGGTTATGCAAAGAGAAAAAAATTAATAACGATTTTATGTGATTTCGTTTGACCCTGTTTTTTTTATTTTAATTATTTTATACTCTGGGTAGCAAAAGCTTCTCGAAAATCGACCATTACAATTTATGGATCGAATGAAAATCCAAACCACTTGATAGAGGTGACTTTTGATGGGTGATAAATTTAATGAAAAGCAGCGGTGAGCATGGGCGTTCTCTCGAGGAGGATGGCCACATGCGGTCTTTACACCACCTCACCAGAAATTGAAGTGAATTTTCAATTTCAATGCAAATATTTCCCGTCGTTTATTTTCTTTTTGGGTAAAATTCATTGAATTTAAATTTTATCCAGCACAAAGACGCAGAATGAAAATCCCTTTCTCTTCACACATAATGTAATAACCCAGGAAGAAGCGGGTAGAGCAAGTAAATAGGAACCACCCACCTCATCCTTTTGCAACTAGAACCCAATCCTAAAGCATATATTTTTACTTTCACATCGCGACGACAAGGGTCAAATGGAGATTTGCAGACCAAATGGGTCATCCACGAAACCTGCTTCCGTGATCTTTTTCAACCCCATAAAATAAAGATTTTTAAATTGAATCGGTTTTGTGGAATTTTCACTCGATTCTGTCCTTCAATGACACATAAATTAATAATAGTTAAATATTAGTTAGGTTTATAAAAGAGGCCGAATTATCTATGATCACAAGAATAAAAAAAAATTTAAATGAAGCGTTCACCTCTATTATATATTTCAGTATGAACTCTTTAAATCAGAAAAATAAAAAAGTATATACGTATAAATACTTATCAAACTTCAACGTTTTAATTTGTTTATGCAAGGATGCATGATATAATAAATTAATATCCAAATAGACGCATCTTTAATGAAAATCCCTGAGTTCAGCCGAAGATACAGAATGAGATTTGATCACCATCCGAATCCTAGTGTTAAGACGGATATCCTCGATAGAGATCAGTTTAGCAGACGCCTCAAGTGAAAATGAGTTTGTAATCTATATGATGTGCAGATTACGATGTGTTATAAATTGAGTTCACTGTAGTTTAATCTGCGTGTCATTTTCAGATTATTATTTTTCTATAAAAATGTAGTTTAAGGTAAAAAGTCAAGAAATGATGGAATGTGAGTATCTACATAGATAAATAAATAAAGGGGATTTAAAAAAAAATCTTCGATGAAAATCGAATACAGGGTCTATCCATTAAGAATGTGTTATAGAGATAGAAATGAGGTGATGGTTTTAATTTATCGGAATCAATTCTGCATGTGTTCGTAAATGCAACTGCAACTCTACTTGGAAAACTATTAAAATAAAAAATTGCATAGAGAAGAGTGTCGGAAATGTAAAGGAGTATTAGCGTGGCCAAATAATTTACGATATAGGTAGCATAAAGTTGGCGGAAACTTCTCCACCGGAAATTACTTTTGTTTGCAAATTAAGTTTGATGGTGTTAGGAACTTTGATTGTGATATGGTGCAAAAACTCAGGGTGTGTGGGTGTGAACACCCCATTCTTGCTTGGTACTAGCCGCGTATATACGTGAGGTATTCATGTTTTCATTATAAATGCCAGCTAATTTTCCATGTATCCTAGACAAAAAAATCCAGTATAAGGAGACAGCTTTGTTCATAAGAAGAAAAAAATGGCATCACTCCCAAAAGAGGTAGGTATAATTTAATTCTTTTTAATTAGAAAATCAGTCACCTGTGTGTCATATTCCATTGAATGGTTCAGGAGTCTCGCCATTCGACTCACGGAGCTTTTGCTATTTTGCCCAAATTTATCCCTCTCGCACCGAAGTGGCTCCTTTGGGAGGTCGACGGTTAAATTAATTAAAAGATCAGAAGCAATTCTCTAGCGCCTCACTGCTTCACTAAGAGTGTCACCAAAATGTGTGGAAATATGTAGGTACTCTCAATTGGATGAGCCACATCCGAAAGATGTTCCTCTTGGAAGACTTTTCTTCCCTTGGGCAAATTAAGTTCACTGGGGCAGAAAAATACTCTTAACCTCGATGAATTTTATTTATTAATTCATTCCATTTATTTTGGTTACACAAAGTACATAGTAAAGAGCAACAAGAATAAGGGTGTACGGTTAAATTAAAATTTACATTACAAATGAACAAGGTGGGATACCTAAGCAATATAAATATTTCAAGTCTCAGAGACTAATTAGTAAAAAGACTTATGACCTAATTACATTTTTAACATTATTTGTAATCCTTAAATTAGTATGCGAAGTTACAGAAAAATGGTTCTATTTTAATGAAAGATTCACAGTTAACAAAAGAAACCACTTTTAGTGTTACTTTTTCTTAAATCCAACGCGCTTAATTAGGTTTTTTTTTTATAAAGTACTTATACAACTTTAAAAAAAAAAATGCTAGATTGGTATGATTACAAAATATATAACAAACGAGGTAAACTGTCGCTACGCGGGAATTAATAAAATAAATAAATAAAATTAAGGTGGGTTGATTTTATTAAACAGATAAAAATAAGGACATGTTGTGTTATTCAAAATTATTATTCAAATTGAACACTTCCATCCAAAAAAACTGATATTCAACAAACGATGATCGTCAATAACGATTGATTGTATGGCCCTTTCCTCTCTGTTTTTTTCTGTTAACCTCGCAAAATCTATCAATCATTTTCACTCCCTTCCATTTATAAAACTTTCAACATACGTGAATGATTGCGAAATAATGTAAAAGAAATTTCATCAGCACTTTTCCAAACAGTGTGAAATAAAATATTTAGGGTTTTGGAAATGTGTCAAGAAAATATTTTATAATTTTATTAGGATCTCGTCACAGTTTGGCTTCACAAAAAAAAATGTGCCAAAAATTGTATTTGCACGGTTAAATACAATTCCTTGTTTGTTATTGTTGTATTTAATTAATAATGTTTCTGTTTGTGATAAATAACAAGAGACATTGTTAAAACTGCTAAGGATAGTTCAGTTTTTCTTAAGTCGAAGCTAATCTCCACAGAAAGAGTGGGTCTGGTCACACCGAGATATGCATACTTGGTCATTCTTTATTATTTTTTCTTTAATATATTCAGGATTTACCTAATAAATGATTTTCTATGATTTTTTTTGTTGAAAATAATGCAATGAAAGATAAAGATATGTTATGCAATGATATATGATATGATGATTAAATGGTAGCATCTGTATCAAAGATAATTAATATATCATATCACTCAGGAAATATGTAAATGAAAATAAATTATTTAATTTCAAAATTCAAAATTACAGAAATTTTAGTTTTGCAAAGAAATTAAATTCACATCCCAATATGTATTACTGTGAATTACTATAAAGAAACTTCCGCGGTCTTAAGCATAGAACTTTGGTGACACTTTGACAATTCATTGCTTCGTAATACACCATTCGAGCTGTAAAAACTTTTTGAGCACTTTTGGCAAGAAATGTGCAATTTCTTGGGTAGAATTTGTTAGAAAAAGACCATCTGAGTGCACAAGTGATTTAAATCCTCCAAAGAATACACATTGTATATGTGTTTCACTTTTGCCTTCCCATGTTGCACCACTATTACACCAACTTTATACCAACTTAAATACTAAGATAAGCTCAAACTTTGCCATAGTTTTAATGTAAAAACAACATAGAAGGATCTTCGAAATATTTATTAATTAATATGAGATTTTCCGGCTCACATGTACACTTACATGACATTACAGGAGAACCCCTTGATGGATTTGAGTGAAATTTTTTTTAAAAGTTAGATAATAATGTCTACTTTTAATTTTGATGAAATTTGGGCCAAGTGTAACTTATAAAAATTAAATGGTCAACGAATGAAGTTATGGTACCCTATTTGTAACATAAGGGTATCACATAAAAAAACATTAAAAAAGAACCACGTGACGGATCGAGATGATTTTTTTTTTAAAAGTTAGGGGACATGATTAGCTACCATTTGAATCCGAGTTTGTTCAAATCGGTCAACCACAAGCTGAGATATAGACAAAAGTGTAGTTTTTCACTATGGTTCACTAAAATGGCTGCCACGACCGAACCGCTTGACCGATTTTCAAAAATTTACCAGATTTGGAAAGGGAATTAAATTACCTTTCCAACGACTATCTATTTATTAAAATCGGTGCACTAGCGGCCGAGATGCAAAAGGTCAAAGTGAAAATTTGTAAAATTGTGAGAAAAATACTTTTGCCTAGGTTTACCAAAATGGCTGCCAAGAAATAACGGGTTGACCGATTTTCAAAAATTTACCAGGTTTGGAAAGGTGAGAAATGTACCTTTCCAAAACTGGTAAATTTTTGAAAATCAATTTATCACAGCCGAAAATATAGCCACTCAAAATTTGCCTTCAAAAATACCCCATTTTTGCTTGCCCGGAAACTTTTGACAGGTAGTGTACAATGAGGAAAATTTATGGCTGACTTATTGAGGTGATAGAAAAATCTTTGCACGTTATTATAAATATATCTATAAACTTGAATCACTCAATATAAACACATCAAAGCTCATGCTTTTTCAAAATTTCCTGAATACTCTATAGTAAGACATACTTTAGTATACTAAGAGCTTACCATAAAATATTGAATGACTTATAATCGCTGCAAACTGATACATCATCATTCATATAAGTTTGATGCAATATGGATCATTTGCAAGAGTTGCTGAAGAATTGGGTTACAGGTAATAAATGATTTAGCTCTTTTTCAGGAACAAATAATTTTAATATGTAGTTGAAAACGAAACATTATTTTAGAGTATTTTCATTAATTATAACATTGAGTTATATTATGTATATTATATAGGTAGTCATTACACAATCTTTTTCTATTCAGGAACACTTTTTTTGGTTTCACCATTTTCCTTGGTTGAAATTTTTCATCGCTATGACCATGTTCGTAGTTTTTTTGGTGGCGTCAAAAATGCAATTTTCTATTTGCAAATTGAAACTTTCAGATGCAGAAGAATATTCATTCTCAAATAGAATAAAAAAAAACATTTTCAGAAACTTTTAGTACCTTTACGTACATACATTATATAACACTGGGAAAGGGGCAATTATTCAAGTGTTTATTTACTCTCCCTTAAAATATTAGGTATTTACTTTTGACACCTTTGAGGCTAGAGCGGAAAAAACACCCTCAGTAAAGACTAAAGAATACGCCAAAAGTTGTGAAGGAAACTAAATTAAAGTTTAAGAGATTTTTTTTCTTAGTTGGTAAGTTAAGACATTGCATCATCAGAAAGGGTTAAGCCGCACATTTCAGTTTAAAGAGCTTGCCTATTCTTCAAGATACCGCAATGTGGTGTTGTGTGTGAGTTACCAAGAACATAAATTTACGAAGAACATATGTTTTATCTTTTGCATCTCCATCACCGGAAATCCGGCACAAATTCTAACTTATTCTAACCCTTATGTTGCTAAAATAACCATACGTATTTTGTACTGTTTATAGGAAGGAAGTGGATGTGTTTCTCCATGAAAGAAGGATACAACAAGACTTTTTTCTTAAATCATGTTAAGGAAATAATATTCTTCTACATACCTTCTATATAAAATGCTGTAAATGAGCTTTGACGAAAAGATTAAATAGAAATTAAATGAAAATAAACAGAAGAAAATATTTTAAATTAAAAATACTACATTATGAATATGAAGCAATCTGGCTACATAATTTTTTTTGTTATGAGTCAAGTTTAAAGTTACGACAATAGGCCAGAGTCTCAAAAATAAATCTACCTATGTATAAATATTAAACCTAAAAAATGGTAATGGTGAAAATTGTATTGCAACCCACGCCAGAATCGTTATTCTTTCCTTCCTTTTAACATATCGTAAATGTGATGTAAGGAGGGTAAAGGTTTTTGTTGCCCTTTTAGGTGAATAGTTTGGAAAACTATTTATGGGAAAATTGAATTTGCAACTTTAGCCTAAGGAAATTATCCCAATTTTCCAGAGTATTTGCCTCATACTCCGTGTATAACACACAAAATCTATTACACCATTGGGATGAGGTATATGTCTTGAATCCCTGCCATATCTCTACTTTTCTTCCACGGCGCAAAACATGGTATGAATAAGGGCGCGGATATGTGAGAGTCACAAAGTCGTCTTGTTGGCAAGAGAGCGTGTGCTTTTTGTATTATCCATCAAAGCCCCTGAAGAATCTCCATCATCATTCCTTGTATTCAGGAATTTCACTCCTCTCCATACTCATATCACTTTAGGGGTATAAAAGGTGGGATACTGCTTGATGCTGCTGACGATGTCACTGACAAAGGTGAAATATTGTTTTGATTGCGTATTAACGTGACTAAAATAGGGTCTGAAAGTTTACATTCACCAAGAGATAGACGGAAATATAATGGTTGATATGAGGAGCTTTCACTCTAACTAAAGAACCCTTGCATTTTATATCATCATTTTGTATACACTTCGTGAACATGAATACGTTATACGCACTATAAAGTGAAATGGATGTATAATGAATATTGTTCTTCGTGTCAGAAATAAATAGTCAGTATCGCGTGAGATTAGCATGGAAGATGTAGTGGTAAGGCGCATTATGTATATACATATAGCTGATATATCTCTCATATCCCACATGATCAATGTTAAAGGTCACTTAACCCCCCAAGTTTCATGTCAATTGGGCGATTAGGAGCCGAGAAGTGCATCCTAGGCTTATAGAACAATATGGGGCAAAAGGCGGTTAGTAAGACCCAACTCGGTCTTGCCCAATTATTTATGAGGCAAACAAACACATTATCGGAAACCTGAGCCCTTGATGGATGACATACAAGTGATATTATCGAATTTCTCATCCATCTTCCTAAATGATTGCCCCATTGTTTAATATTTATCACTCTCGGAGCTTTGCCTCTTAAGAATCCTCACTTTATTCTCAGTCATTTCGTTGGCCTCTTCAGCCTAACCTCTTCAACCTCGTCCTCGAATTTCCATCTTAATATTTCATGCCTCACAAACATTTTTTATAATAGATAAAAACCTCATTGCTTTAATGTCGGGCACAAGACGAAATAATATTCTATATTTTGTATTCTTCAAGAAGTTTTTCTCCTTAGAGTAATTATCAATGAAAATAAATTGTAAAACTTTAGATTATTTTGGGTTTCATGCTTGTTATAAATTGAGCGACAGATGAATATTGATGGATTAGTTTTCTTTTAGCAAATCAATCGAATTTCATAATTAAGACTAGTCAACCTGAGCCCCCAATCACGTGTGAGCGAATTCTATTTGAAGCTGTTAATAGGGGAGT